>NW_015664206.1:497503-514094 GCF_001515625.1 Sinocyclocheilus rhinocerous | reverse complement strand
GGGTGAGTGTAACGGAGGCCAGCGGGTAGGTGCTGTGCAGGTAAACCTCACTCCCCTGATCTCAAGAGATGCACTAGCGACTGACGCTAGGGGCTGTAGTCTTTAGCCTCCTTGTTAGTGCGTCCGCCTCCCATGCCGGAGACCCGGGTTCGAGACCCACCCGGAACAAGAACTCATTACAGACGCATGGGGGTTACAGACGCATGGAATTGCCTCCGGTCACTCCTAACACAATAGATCCATCTTATCACAACACAGCTAGGCAGTTTATCAGAATATACTCAGGGCCTGAGCAAACGCAGCAAAATCATTAACTTTAAATGACTTTTCTAAAGTATTGAAGGGGTCCTCAAAAGTATTTAGACACTTCAGTCAAACCTAAAACATCTAATGGCAATTTAAGAGCATTTGAGTGGCTGAACAAACTCCTGTTGCTTTTAAACACGCCCCTCTCCCTCTGCACCAATCAGATTGCTCTGCAAATTATTACATGTAGCTTTTGATGTGGAGGTGGATATAAAGCTCAGTCTTCAGTGTTGAACAGCTGGGGGATTGTTGTTGAAGAAGCTGTTGGAATGAATCTCTGCTTGATTTTAACTTTCTGCTGCTGCAGCTTTTCCTCCCTGCTGTAAAAGTAGTAATATAATTTCACCCCCCCTTTTTTTTTTTTTCATTTTTGAGTCTGGTTTGGCTCTTCAGTGGGTGTTTGAAAGACCTTAAAGATGTTGCATGAAAATGGTGAAGAAAAGTGAAGTTAGTTCTGAGGGGGAAAAAAATCTTTCAGCATTAATCTAAAGCAACAATATTCAGTTTTAAGTATAACTGAGGTGTCCAGATACTTTTTGGTGCCACGTATTTTTCTTATTAAATATATGACGTTATGAAAACTTAAGATTATCCAAAATATTCTTTAAAAAGAGCTCTTACACAATTTTTGCTTCTCCATTTATATTGTTTTATCTGGAAAACCAGAGAAAAATGCTTTATTTGTAGTGAATGTAAATATTTCTACTGGTATGGATGGTTTTCTCTTCAAAAGTTTTGGATCAGTAAGATTATTTTTATTTGAAATAAATCATTTTTATCCAGCAAAGATGCATTACATTGATCAAAAGTGACAGTGAAGGCTTTCTATTCACCAATGAATCCTGAAAAAAATATTAAGCAGCTCAACTGTTTTCAACATTGATTTGAATGTTTCTTGAGCAGCAAATCAGCATATTAGAATGATTTCTCAAGAATCATGTGCCACTGAAGACTGGAGTATTGATGCTGGACGTTGCAGGAATAGTTTACATTTTAAAATACATTCAAATAGACAGCAGCTATTTAAATTGTAATAATGTTTCACTGTATGTTTGACCAAATAAATGCAGCATTTGTGAGCAGAAAAGACAAAAAGAAGAGAATGAAATCTGAAAATAATTTCAGACATTCTTAACCCATGATTCAAAATGACTGAAAAGAAAACAAAAAAATATTGTCAGTGTTTAATGATTCAAATGCAAAAGGCTGGTCTCTGTTCCTCTGTTGTCTTTTGATCAGCTGAATGTCTGTTTTATTATAGTGAACAACAAACACGATATATACTAGATATATCCTGTTCAGTGAATCCTGCAAGTCTCATAAGACAGGTGTTTCACTGTCAGAAAAATGAAAAGAGATTGTTCTTTGTGTTTTCCAGCAGACGGGCTTCTTCTTTGACTTCTGTGTTATGCGTGGCTGGAGGCGTGTTGATCTGATCTGACGTCTGCGGGGAAACAAGAGCACAGCCGTGTCGTGATAACCAAGAGCCATGTCCAGCGCTATTAGAAGGCTGAGCCAAACTAACCGCTCTGACCAGATTACTATCTTCCAGCCAGGCCAGGCGGAAAGGTCAGGGCCTGACCTGTGTGATGGGGCACATGAAGCAATTATGATAAGCTTTTAAATGCCGTTATTTGTGTATATAATGTGTCAGTTTTAGAGAGGAGAGCCGAGGCGTGCGGGGCGTGTTTGAAGGCATGTGACCATGGGAGCTGTGTGAAACTCACAACACAAGTGCGGAAAGCGTCCAGTGGGATGTGAAGTGGATGTGATGTTACAGCAGGTGTGAGATGTGCAGAGCTGTGGAGGAATTCATATGAAGGTACAAGAGTAATGAATTGTGACTCTTTTTGGAATTTGCGGGAATTGAATTTGAATTTAAAATTAAGTATTTTGGCAGTTTATAGTCCATATTTGACCCAAAGTTGGGTTGAAACAACCCAGCATTTTTTAGAGTGTATATTAATGTTTTCTCAGCGGCAGAGCTTTTGGGAGCTGCTGTCATTGAGATGAATGTGAATGCTCACAGCTTTCCTCAGGTCTCGTATGCAGCTCCAGAGTATATTCATTCAGTAGCCCACGTAGTGATGCTAGTAATCTCAGCCCACGTACAGCAAGCAAATGTCACCACGTCCTTTCAGTCTTTTGCAATCACAGCTTTATGTTTTCTGCATAAGTGCATGTTTCAGAGTGAGTGGCAGGATCTACTTCATGGTTCTTCATACGAGGTGCGTGTTGAAGGTTAAGAGCTCATTTCGATGCACAGACTCTGGTTAATTAGCAGAGAGGGGGATCGCGGCTCACAGGGAGTCCTGCCTAATTATGAGGCATGCTTTTATTTTAGGCCATGTGTTGTTTGTGTTGTGTGTTACAGGTGCTATAGAACTGACGGTGCTGTGATGTTGATCAGAATTTATTCAGGATTCAGAAATGTATTTATTTTGACTGCATCATTACATTATAGGAAATCAAATGGTCTTGTTCTGGTCCTGGCAGTGCCGTTTTAGTATTATTGATACTATTAGTTTTTATTAATATTTTGAAATAGTTTTTATTCTTATGTTTCCTGTTTTCATTTTACATTTCAAGTTTTATTAATTTAGTTTTGTCCAGGGTTATTGGTAACTAAAACTAAAACTATGAAAACATTTTGTTATTTTATGTTATTTCAAATAAAAATGAAATTGTATATATATATATATATATATATAACACTAATAATAAACTTAAATGGAAAAACTAAACTTATTTCAACATTTCAATTTTTTTTTAAGTTGAAGCACTAAAATTAGAGAACTAGAAATAATAAAATTAATAAAAACTAAAACTAACATAAAAAATTATTAAACCTAAATGGTAATATTTAAAATAAAAAAAACTATTAAAAATGACAAAAGCACATAATTACTGAAAGACCATTTTAAAAATGAAAAACTGAAAGTATAAAAATAAAAACCTATTCAAAATATTAATAAAAACTATAAAGTATATAATAAATAATACTAAAATACCACTGTCGTTATTATTAGATTATTTTTTATTTCAGTTTATTTTTAACTATTTTATTACATCAAGTTAAACTAAATGAAAATGAGAAATATTGCTGAATTAAATTAAGGTTAATTTTGTTTTAGATTTTATTTCATTTCATTTCAGTTTATGGATTTTATATTTATATGGATTTATTTATATGAATATGGATAATGACAACTGTGTTCATTTTACCGTGTGACTGTATTTAAAAAATACCACCTTAATTCTAAATTTGAAATAGTTGAGCATTACACGTCACATCATTGCATGAAATTAACATTATATCTTTTTCTGTCCTATAGATTTTCCACAGAGCTCCTGATTAAACTGGCAGAAGAGCATCAATGACCTTTACAAAAAACACAAACGCAACAGCTTAATCAAACAGCTGCTGCATCCTTCAGATTCGCAGGAACCACACATTTAAATGACAAATCCACTTCAGAATTCTTGATTTTGTTTTGGGGGTGTACTAGAACAGGCTCTCATACTAATAATAATAATAATAATAATAATAATACACTGAGTTTTTTTCTTCCATTTCTAAGGAAATTAGTTTGAAAGGCTTAGAATTATAAAAATATTACAAATGCAATTGGGGTACAGGAACTAGTCAATTTTACAATATTTTTCTGGTCTTACACCATATGTTGTGTGTATGATGGGTTATTCATACCTAAAATAAAATTTGTCTTGAATAATACATTTGACTTTGGTCAGGATGCGTGGGGGAAAAAAATTATTGCATCATGATATTTAGAGTTTTTCTGAGAAACCTTTCACTTGTATCTTTTATTATTTAATGATATAACTTGCAAAGAAACTGAAAATCCTCACCATTACTGATTGCCTGGAAAGCATGAATTATTATATATATATTTTTAAATCACAAACAAATGTTTCTTTTTAATTATTCCAAATGTTTTTTCTTTTTCTTTTCTTTTCTTTTTTTTTAGTTACATATCAGGCCATTACAACAGAAAAGTATATAGAGAAACTTGATGCATGTGGCCATGTTAAATTTGTGCTTTTTTTATTCAAACTGATACAGTGACGTACAAAGAGGCCAGTCATACAGAATTATGACTATAATGGTACTGAGAGATATTTGCACTGAACATTAGCTCTGCTGCTTTTAGGTTTAAATGGAATCAAACCAAAGCCCATGCATTAGCTATGCTGCTTTATTCTGAAGTCCATGATAAATGTAGGGTAAGCTTCCAGCACAGAGTGTTCAGCAACTTCGTCCTGAAATCCAGGTAACAGGCAAACAAATTTAAGATTCACTACAGAATCCCGAAATAAATCAACTGTCAGCTCAATGCCATGCCACCCGTTTTAAATTCATAGACACAATGTAAATCTGAATGTAAATTTGGCTGTCGTCAGAGGTTCCACACTTTTTTTTTTATGCAGATGGTTTAAGTAAACTTCCATTTTACAAATTTAAGTGAATTGCATAAGTTGCTCAAGAACTGTTGCTTTTGCTCATTTTAATTAAGAAAGCAGCAAAAATAATTTCTGAATGAATCAAATGCTTGCTTTCTCTCTCAGTAGCTGTTGCATCTGTGCATCATTATACTGCATGTCACCGATTATTAAAATTAGTAAGTGAAAGCATACACTTCAAAACGTGGCAACCTGCAATTGCCAACTTAAGAGATGGTCCTCACTGCAGAACATAAGATCCAGGGGGCATGGTTGGATCCAGATCCAACTCCTCCCGCCTTACATATACCTAAACCTCCACCCCCTGATCCCTAAACCCACCCATCTCCACCCCGAAGAAGTGGATCCAACCACGCCCCCTGGATCTTGTGTTCTGCAGTGAGGGGCTACTGGCTTAAAGAGACATTTTTACTTGATTTAACCCATAAAAATTAGTTGTGTTGGTATAAATGAATGTATTTAGGTTAACTCGGTAATGATGATAAATAATGTTTTTAAGTAAAACAGCTAATTTGGATGTTAGCATTTTTTCAGTGTAAGTGTAGACTGGCGTCTAGTTCTTATTATCAGAATTAAATATGGTTATTTAAATTTTTTATTTAAAAATAAAAATTGTGTATATTTTAATTTAAATATTGTGATGGAACGGCTGCCTCCCCCAAATTATCATCGCCGTCCTTCACCAGGTTCCCGACAGGAGTGGGTGTGCGTGTGGGAGGAGAGGAGGGGCGCGGCGGTAACAGCCAGGAGTGAGGAGGCACACCTGAACTGAATGGAGCCAAAGTCCTTTTAAGACAAGTCATGTCATTTGGCGGCCATCTTTGAAATGCCTCTCTGGCATGCAAGTGCAACTCCTATCTCTTTGAATGGGGAAACATCAAATTCTACAAAACTGTTCACTAAGCTTACGATTAAATTTCATATTTGAAATCACCAAAGAAATCTGACAACAACTGTGTCATCTGCGATTGAGCGGCCATATTGAGCGTTGCATTTTTCCCCATTCAAAACTATATGAGTGACATGTCTTGGGTATTCTATAGTCTTTGATGGAGCCTCGTAACAAGCCGAGCGCGCCTCTCCTCGAAAGGCCGATGTCTTTCCCCGTGCACGGTACAAACCTTAACGCCAATATTTAAACAATTACCAGAAAGGGAGAGTGGAGGGACTCCCGCGCCGGCAGACCCTCCACTCCGGATTGTCTGGATTGTGGAGCACGCGTGACGCCACCAACGGGCCAGGATGGCGGGCCACTGGTCCCCTGAAGTGCCGTGGGCCAAAGAAGATGAGCTGCTGCTGCATAGCTGCCGGGAACATATTTTATCTGGGGGGTGCTGGGGGGCGGGGCCGCAGTGGGGGATTTTAAACAAAATCCTAATATCAAACAGCCCAAACACTTATAGATTAACATACAAATGTATGAAGACAAAGTTATTTTAGTTAAACGATTTTTTTTCCTGTAATATTTTTTTATTATCTTAAGGGGATGGATGTCCTAAATATTTACCTCTAAATTATGCACAATTTATAATCTGCAATACCACAGTTTAACCACTAGATGGCTGTAGCATATACATATGTACATATAAAGCGTTTGAACGTCAGAACGTAAGACATAAAGCACATTAACTGTATTAGGTTATTCGTTTGTAAATATTTTCAGACATTATTAAAGACTACTTTTAGTAAAAGTTGACATCTAAATGTTGATTTGAAGTGTCAGTTTTTATTATTGCAGTCAAATCATAGGCCTACTAGCTACAGCGTGATCAGTCACACGAAAGTCATTATAATAAATATTGGCTCAGTGTGACCAGGGCGAGCTTTTAAAATATATAACTGAGTGTTTACATACCATGAACAGAGACGGTCTGTGGTCGAGTTGTGTATCTTCCTCCTGTTTAAAAAATAAATAAATAAAATCAGCGACTGGCAAATTGAGATTCAAGTAGCTTTATTATTGGCAGCATGGTAAAAAGTGAATCAGGCAGTGATTGACGGCGCTCTGATCCAAACGTCACAAACCGCATTCGACAACATATAAAAACGAAATAATCTTTAGAGTAATTTTAAGAATACATGTGTAATTTATTAAAATTCAAGCCGTGTCATCTTAAATTCCAGTGCAGCACATAGCTGTCGGCAGGGGGTGCCTCCTATATGAAATCTTTTTTTTTTGACACTAGATGTTATGATATAAAGTACTTGACAAAACATTTTACACCTCCAATAACAAACTCCAGTTTCCCTCAATTTTGTTCACTCTGTCATTTGAACCAAAAGGAAAAATCAACAAAAATTAAGGATTTGCCTTGAAACATTTTTATTTACACGGAGCCATATACAATTCAGCAAAGATTCAGAAGTGGATTCATATGTGAGAGAAACACGACTAAAAGGTTTTTTTCCCCCTTACTTGAAAATGACACATTGCTTTGAAGCTCCATCAGAAAGACAGTGTTATTGATGATTGTGTGTGGACGGCACTCAGCAGCATTTGTTCAGAGATGATAAAAGGACTGAACTATACAAAGGGTTCAAGGACAGTTTAGTAAACTCTTTCTCTCCACATGGCTTTTTTTTTTTCTCCGAAGGTCCGCAAAGTTCATTCAATATTTTTATTTTCTTTTTTCCCCAGCATGAGAGAACAAACTCAGACTCATCGAGCGAGTTATAGTCCTGAAGCTCAACTTTTAGATACACTGCGTATCTATATGGAGAGGTTGGTTGTTTGAGATGTTTGGGATGGTCTGAACACCAGATGTTTCCATGCAAAAGAATCAACTATTATCTCATAACACATTAGCAGTCAGGAGTTTGGACACACCTTCTCATTTCTTATGATAACTATTATCAACATTTTACAATAATGGACCCTTTTCACATTTTCTGTGCTCTCAGCAAAAGATGGCATCATAGTTGGCTCAAACAGTGATGTGACACAGAGTATAGTGTTATAAATGTACTAAATTGGATTTAGGATTATAACAATTGTGGAAATGTGCCGTCTGTGAAAAGGGTCCATAGTGAAGTCATCAAAACTGTGAAAGTACAAACTGGGGTATGAAATTATGTACTGAATAACGAACATGTATGATGAACACTTGTTGGTGCTTTTACATCAATATCTGCTTCAATTCACCCATTTAACAAAAGTAGGCCTAAATAAACAAATAAATAATAGTCATGTTTAGTCATTTTTTGTTTCACAATTACAAAATGTAAGAATTTCCTTAAACTTGTATGGGAAAACATATAATAAATAAATACAAAAACGATTAAGTATACTGTAAAAATTTTGTAATTTCACTCAAAAATTAATACTAAATTTCACAAATTATAAAGAAACGCCAGGTAATTAAATGTGACATTTTGTAATTAAAAGACTGAAATTGTGTAAAACATACTCCAATAATCTAAACAGAAGTATGGGAATTATGTATTGAGGAATGAACATATAGACACTTGCTCATGCTTTTACTTTACTGTCAGTTTCAGTTCACCCATTAAACAAAAATAAATAGGCTAACTACATTTAAACAAACAAGCAAACAAATATTTTAAGGGAAAAAAGCCTTCAGCTGTTTAAGAAATATTTCCTTAAACTTATATGAAAAAAATAATATAAAGAAAAAAACACGTCTTGAGGGTTTTGAGATCTTGAGAAACCAGAAAAAAATATGTGTCCAGTATTTCACTAGTATCGTTCATGTTTTATACGCATCAATGCAATGCTATTTCATATCAGCAATGTCTGATATTTGCAAGTCCACGTTGCAGAGGTATACAAAGATGCATTCGAAAGTTCAAACGAGTCTCAGTGACTTTTTTCCTCATTGGTAACATCACATCCCGATCTCCATCTGCACCACGGACACTCCAGGCGGAGCCTCCGCCACCTTCTTCCCCCGGTACACCAGCTTGGCCAGGTTCCGGATGGACGGAGTGGCTCTAAACAGCAGTTTCTTGAGGCCGGTCCGGTACTCCTGGCGGATCAGACAGTATAGCACCGGGTTCAGGCAGCTGTTGGTGTGCGCCAGGCACACAGTGATGGGGAACGCGTAGGCCTGCGCGTTGTAAAACGCGTTACTGAATGGCACCAGGTCAAATTTGATGAGCACCCCCCAAAGGGTCAGTGCCTGGTTGGGCAGCCAGCACAGAAAGAACGATAGAACCACGATGGTGACCGATCTGGTGACTTTGGAACGGCGCTTGTGCCGCCCTCTCTCGCTGTCCGAGCCGGGAATTCCACTGACGCGCCGCCGCAGAACGAAGCGCAGCAGGAGGAGGTAACAAACGCAGATGATGACCAGCGGAATCACAAAGCCCAGAAGTACCTTCTGGGTTTGATAGAGACCCAGAAGCAGCTGCGGGTCCCAGTTACCGGAATCCGAGAAGCGGACGAGGCACAGCTCGTCGTCGGACACCTGCGCCGTGGTGGAGTAAACCGCGTGAGGAATGGTGGCCACCACGGACACGATCCAGATTCCCAAACTGGCCCACTTGACCTCAGCCGAGGCCGTTTTGGGACTTTGCATCCGTAGGGATGAGGACAGGGAGCAGTAGCGCGCAACGCTCATGGCTGTCAAGAAGAACACGCTCGCGTACATGTTCATGGTGGTGACCGAGCTGATAATCTTGCACATCACCTTTCCAAACGGCCATCTGAAGTCCAAAGCGGTGTCCACTGCCCAGAACGGAAGAGTCAGGACGAACTGCAGGTCCGTCACGGCTAAACTCATGACGAAGCAGTTGATGGACGACTGCTTGAGTCGGTGGCGCGACTGGAGCAGGTAAAGCGCCAGCAGGTTCCCGACGAGCCCCAGCGCGCACACAATCAGGTAGACGAGCGCGATCACGACGCGCATGGCCATGCTCGAGCTGTCGCCGTAGAGCTCCGGCGCGGACTCTTTAGAGAGCAGCTGCAGCCAGCAGCGGAGCGACAGGTTGTGGAGAGCGGTCCGGTTCGACAGCGCATCGCCCTCGTCCAGTGCCGGACCGCACGCCGCTAAACCCGGTGCCAACGCGCTGCTGTTCACCTGCATGGCACGGCTTTACGCACCCATACAATTTCAATCAGATTCTATGTGCTACACAAATGTTTTCCTAAAAGTCATCCTACGCGTAAACTATTTATTCCCAGATTCAAATACGGTTGCTGCGTGAATCTGTGCCACTCCTCTCTCCTCTGACTCTCCGCACCTGAATGAGCTCGTGGAGCATCACCGGGCTTTATAAAGGAGAGACTACTGCTGTCACATGGTGAAGTTTTCACTTGCCATTGAAAAAATATCTTAAATGTTGTTTATTTTTATTTAACCTGGAAAAAGCTAATAGACAGTTGGATAAAAACACCTGCTAAATGAATAAATGTAGCCTAGGCTATATTCCACAAAACTGAAATTCCACAAATACATAGGCCTACTCTATAAATGTACAGTGTATATAAACAACACCTCTATGAACTGGTTTTATTTAAAAAATAATAATAATAATATATATATATATATATATATGCAGAGAAAAAATTGATTCTCTCATGCATGTGATTGTCATTAAATTATCACATAATGATTATAATTATTATTATAATTATATTTTTTCTTTAACGCTACACTGTTATATTACTTTTGTCCCTCTAGCGGTTGAAGCAATTACAACTAACCTGCGGAGGAACATTGTTTTGGTCATTACATTGTTTTGGTCATTACATTGTTTTGGTCATTACGTGAGTTGCGCTTAGTCTCCGCTATTCTGCGAGGATGAATCTAATGGCTCGAGGTGGATGATCGCATTCAGTGTGGATGTCATTAACGACATCAAAACTCTCTCCAGAGAAAGACGGATATCTGGAAAATATGCTTTATGAGCAGGTAAGCAGCTGATATACCTTTGTTGCTTTGACTTGTTGAAATCAATTGTTTTAAAATTACGTTACAAAAGTTTGGCAACGCCATATGGTTGCTATTAATATCAGATAACCGTGGAAACAATAATTGGCAAAGCTATTTATAGTCAAATAGACCAAAATTTTAACTGGATTAGGAACTGGCATTGTTACCAACATAAAAGTTGTTTTGTGAATCTCCTTAATGCATAGCAAATGCTCTGCATGTTGATTCCTGTGTTTTCTTTTATTTAAGGATATGACGTAAACAGGAACGAGGAAAGTATGTAGTTTCTTTAAATGCTGTCTTACATATTAAGATTGCTCTTCTTTCTTGCGTATGTGGACTTACGAGTCGGCAGTCATATCACCCTGTAGCCCAAGACTGGTTACCCACTGAAGCTAAGCAGCGCTGAGCCTGGTCAGTACCTGGATGGGAGACCTCCTGGGAAAACTAGGTTGCTGCTGGAAGTGGTGTTAGTGAGGCCAGCAGGGGGTGCTCATAAAAGTTATTGTCATATCTGTGTCCTCTTATGTCAGGTTCTTATTTAATCTTATTTGAGGTGTTAGTGAGGCCAGCAGGGGGTGCTCACCCTGTGGTCTGTGTGGGTCCTAACGCCCCAGTATAGTGACGGGGACACTATACTGTCAACAAGCACCGTCCTTCGGATGAGTCGTTAAACCGAGGTCCTGACTCTCTGTGGTCATTAAAAATCCCAGGATGTCTTTCGAAAAGAGTAGAGGTGTGACCTCGGCATCCTGGCCAAATTTGCCCATTGGCCTCTGATCATCATGGCCTCCTAACGATCCCCATATCTGCTGATTGGCTTCATCACTCTGTCTCCTCTCCACCAATATGACACTCTATTTACGTTGTTAATTTAGATATTTTTATACAGTTGTGATATCACAGTTTCCCCCACCAAAACAATGTTGCTTTCTGGAGGATGCTGCCATGAATTGGCTTATTTTTAATTGCGGTGAAGATAAATTGATGATGAAAAAAATATAAATTGATTATCTTTTAAAATAATATTCTTAAGACAACAAGTTTATTAGAGAAAAGAATAAAAATTAAAAAGTGCCTGAAATATTTCTGTTAGTGAAGCAGAAGAAAAAGTTTCAAATCTTAATTGTAATAAAAGCAAACTAATACGTATGATTTCCATCTTTAGATCTTTAGACTTTAAAACATTCTATTCCTCCGAGAAGTTTTTTTTAAAAGGCATGAGTGAGATGGTGCCTGAGTTCTGTTGAGTTTGCTGGCCATCAGCATTTGCATGTAAAAATGGGTCAGTATTCAGACTTCACACGGCATTAAAGAGAGAGATCAGAGCAGACACTGATTCTCGCACACATTCCGCTGTTCTTTCTGTTCTCCTGCTCAACTCGGCTCTTTGAGGAAGGGTCTGTAATCCAGAACACGCTACTCGCCCTGGGCTCTGAGAGACAGTGATTGATCATGGTAGAGGTGGAAGGTCAGGCGACTTTTCCTCAAGACGAGTGATGTGTTAATTGAGTTCATTCCAGGACAACTGGCTTCCACTGTACAGATTCTGAGATACTCAGTCGGGGATTATCTTCTCTAACATTTAGTCCAGATAAACACTACTGATGTGCATAGACAACTAGTCAAGATATATTGAGGAATGTGAACAGGATCCTAATAAATGATCATTCAAAAGGATCCTAATGGGATCAAACAAGAATCCTCTACGTATCAAATTGGAACTGGATAATTATTACTTTTAAAAGTTATTAATCAGTGGGCATTTTTACAATTCCAAAATATTATAACTTATAACTTATAATATATATTATTGTATTATTATTAAATGTTGAAGGAGAAACATGTGGCGCACAAATGAGCCAAAACCGCCAAGATTTAGATTAGTTTGTTTTTTCATAGCATTGCTTCACTTGCTCACCAATGGATGCTCTGCAGTGAATGGGTGCCGTCAGAATGAGAGTCCAAACAGTTGATAAAGACATCACAATAATCCACAAGTAATCCACACCACTCTTGTGAAGTGAAAAGCTGGGCGTTTGTAAAAAACAAATCCATCATTAAAAGTTTTTCTTTTTTAGTTATTGACAAACTGTCACTAATACTACTCCATAATGTTGCTTTCTTCAGTAAAAAAAAAAGTCATCTTGCCTGAATCAGGAGAGAAATTTGCCCAGATCAAACACATTTACAAGTGAAAACTGTCCAAAAACAGTATTTCGACTTGGATTTTGATGCGGGAGGACAACGGGGGTGGACTTTTTCACTGGATTATGGACTTGTATTTTGGCTGAAAGTGTACTAGACCTATATTTGCATTGGAGTTTTAAATTCCTGAAAGACTTGTGCATGATTTTAAACTAGGAGCTTTTATTTGGAGAGACTGTGCGTTTGGTTAATTGTGTCTGATACGAAAGGAGATTGCATACTATATATATATTGAATGTGATCAATCATAAGCATACTAAATGTATCAATCATAAGCTTTTCAAATTAATCTCAAATAAACTTCCCACGCAACACCCACACGAGTGACACCTGAGGTCATTTATTTACAACTGGACATGTCATTCAAATCAGAGTATTATCTAAAAATACAAAGCAATAGGAAATAAATACATTCAGTTGAATTCGGTCAAGGTTTTACCATAATGTTGTACAATCTTGAAACTTTTATCTTGGAAAATACAGTTTCACATACTAATTTTCTGTTTACCAATTTATCAGTAATATTCTAAAGACTCAATGCTTCAATCATGCAGTTTGTAATGTAAAAATAAACCCATTAAGAAGTAAAGCAAAAAACCCAAAGGAGGGCTGTGCAGTGAGAAAACCAAGCTGCTCATTCTGTCCAAAGTTGTGCTGTATTTGCTGGAGCCGCACACAGCAGACCGTGTGCCAGCGGTGGCCTGTGGTGCAGTTTTGATGCAAAAGCGAGTGAAACAGATAATTGTTATTCCTCGCCACACCTCCTTATCCTCTAAAGCGCACCGACATCAGTAACTGCACCTGAAACTCTGGTGCATGTTGGAGCGGAAGGTGCTTTTTAACGAATGGAAAGCTGCACATGCCCTTGACCACTCATGATGCGCTGATGAACGCTGAGGTCTTGAGATGTGCAATACTCCACGGGTCCAATTATACACATATTTGATGGTCAGGCAACAGCTGCCTGGAGGTTCATGGAGGTGGAGAGTGCAAACTACCACACTCACTGCAGAAGAAAATTGCAAACAAAAACTATAAATATTAAGGTAAAGTATTGCTGGTTATGAACTCACATTAACGAATGCCTGGATTTAATGCCCAGTTACAGGTTGGTAAATTGCACTCGTGCGGCTGTTTGATTCTGCACAAATGAGATGAGCTCTGCGCATCAATCTGAGTTGATCAAGCAGTCGAAGCGAAGCTGATCTTGGCACGGCGATCCGTACACCTCTTGGCAGGAGTGTCTGCTTTTGATGCGATGTGCCGTGTTAGGCCAATTCCCACTGATTAATCTCTTCCCCAACAGCAGCGTTTAAAGCACAGGCCAACATTTGACTTTGGTGCAAATTTGTGGATGCACATGCTTACTCACTGATGCATATTAAACAGAAAACACTTCCTCAGGCTAGTGGAACTGAATCTGATTGACTAGTTTTAAACAATTTAAACACTTAATCCACTTGGAAACAAAGTCGTTTGCCAGGTTAGTTGCAACAAATCTTTGTATGAGTTTTTTAAACTTACTGTAAGCATCTGTGAAATATGTACATTTTCTTTACACATTTTAAACTCTTTTTAGTGTTTTCTGTATATCTTTTGAATAGGCTTCTGCATCATTATTTGAATTATTTATTTTCCCACTCAAGTCTGTTATTGTGATATAATGTGTTCAGACAAATCCACAACATTTTACACTATTTTATGTGTTTTCTGTACAACTTTTTGCATAGGCTGCTGCACCATAATGCAAATTATTTATTTTTCCATTTCAGTCTGTTATTGTGGTAAAATCTCTTCAGACAAACCTGCAATATTTTACACTATTTGTAATATATGCATCATTATTTGCATTATTTATCTTTCCACTCCTGTCTATTATTGCAGTATAATCTATTAAGGTGAACCCACAACTCAATGCCACATACAAGCAAAGCAAACCGTGGGTGGTTGGTCACTTCCTGTCATGAGTGGATTTTTGGCCGGAATGAGCTGCGATGCCATAGTCAAATGTTTACAAATGTTGATGCAATGAATGCTTGAGGATGAAATAGTCACTAGATTTGCCAAAGTTAGCCAGCATGAAATCTTTGTACAACACTCTGAGTTTTTTTTTTTTTTATGTTATTCACAAGTAAACTTAAGTGTCTAAAGTATATATTTTTGCAACAGTTTTAAACTATTTGTGTGTGCGTGTGTTTTCTGGACACATTTTTGCATGCTGCTGCATCATTATTTGCATTTATTTTTCAATTCCAGTCTGTTATGGATGTATAATCTATTCAGATAAACCCGCAACTACATGCCAAGTAAAGGCAAAACAAACATTTGCGTGTCAATCAGACGGTCACTTCCTGTCTGTGGGCGGTTTTTGTCCAGAATGAGCTGCTATGCCGTAGTCAAACGTTTACAAATGTTGATGCAATGAATGCTTGAGAATGAAATAGTCACTAGATTTGCCTGGTTAGTTGCATGAAATCTTTGCACGACACTCAGAGTTTTAAAATACGTTATTCGTAAGTAAAGCGTCTGTGAAATATGTACTTTTTCCACAACATGTTCTATTATATTTTGTGTTTTTTGTACGTTTTTGCATGTTCTAGGCTGCTGCATCATCATTTGCATTATTTATTTTTCCATTCCAGTCTAATATTGTCTATTATTTAATCTGTTCAGACAAACCCACAACTCAATGAAGGTAAAAGCAAAACAAACAGAGGTCAGTTGCTTTGCATGTCATTCAGACAGTAACTTCCTGTCTGTGGCCGGAATCAGTTGTGATGCCTTGGTCAAACGGCTGGTATAATGTGTGCCAATCCGTTACATCACTTCCTGTCTTTCTCATGATGCGTTATCCACCTCAGTGTGGCAGCGTGGCCCGTGATGGGGTCGCCGTGATGATGCTCATGGTCTCTGTAGCTGTGGTTGTGATGTAGAGGGTCCATGTCGGCGTACTCAGGCTTGAGCCGAAGCTTGCTGTGAGGGGACGAGGAAACGTCCACATCCCTGTTGAACGAGTTGCCAGGCTGGATGCTGTAGACCTCCATCACTGAGCGCAGTGACCTGGACTGAACTGCAGGAGAGAGGGAAGAGTAAAACAGACCTCAGCCTCGGCACAGTGAGTCACTGCTGCATATTCAGTGTGTTCTGTCTCCGGGCTCCGGCACTTTTTAGAGTCAAACATTCACATGCGGTGTCATCGGTCAAATGTTGTATTTGTATGTACATAGTATTAAACACTTGCCGAAGAGCAGCTCCATCATACATAAAACATTCTAGCTTTAAGAAAAGGAACAGTGTGAACCATTATAAATGACTGGCTGTGTTCTTTTAGGTTTTTTTGTGTCATCATTTATTCAGCCTTCAGGGTCAGAACAACATGAGGGTGAGTAAAAGATTTTCGGGTAAAAGTTCTTCAATTGTACTTTCTAGGTTCTAGGAATAATGATCTTATCAAGACCTGTTTTTTGGCTGTAATGTGTTCTTGATGGAATGATAGGTTCTTCAGATCAGAGTTTTGGATTCTGGGTTTTAATGTCTTGCATGACATGGGCCCCCAAATATGACGAACCTCTTGCTAAAATATGAAGGCAGCTATATATACAGTGGGTACGGAAAGTATTCAGACCCCCTTAAATTTCTCACTCTTTGTTATATTGCAGCCATTTGCTAAAATCATTTAAGTTAATTTTTTTTCCTCATTA
>NW_015664206.1:483169-497342 GCF_001515625.1 Sinocyclocheilus rhinocerous | reverse complement strand
AAAGAAAGAACCAAAGACTTAAACTACTTCAGTCTGTGTGCATTGAATTTATTTAATACACGAGTTTCACAATTTGAGTTGAATTACTGAAATAAATGAACTTTTCCACGACATTCTAATTTATTGAGATGCACCTGTATATATACATATATAGTATATATATACATATACAGTATATATATATAATTGGAGCAAATGGGAACACAATAATTATATTTGTTGTATTTCCCGTTACCCAACTATGATGACTTTGCTTCTGAGAACCGGAAATATGAAAGGGGTCCATAGTACATTTTTACACATAATAAGCCATATATTAGTATATGTTATATTTAATTTATATTTTAATATTGATTTATATTTTCAATATTTTTAATTAAATTAATTTTAAAAAAAATATATTACCAGGAAAATATTTACTTTGAATTAAGTTTACTGTATCCTTTTCTCCCCAATATTAAAGCTAGATTTTTTTTTTTTATTATTAATGCTAGAAATTTTTTACATTCAAATTTATTTGTATTGTGGTTTTCACAATTAACTTTTAGTCATTTTGTAACATTAGTTGTTGTTGTTGTTGTTGTTGTTTTTAAGTTTAAGTATTTAAGTTATTTTACATCAACCAAAGATCATCTGTTTCCAGCATCGTATACTATTGTGCGTGACTTTGTTTTGTTGAGTGCAAGCAGTCAGTGAAATGAACACTGTCAGAGATTAAACCAAGCAGAGTATGAGAAAGGTCAAACATGAGTTGCGAGGAAATGTTGTGCCGCATGAAAAATGAATGCTAGTGAACGTTCAGTACGTCTGTGATTGAGGAACACTCATTGCATAACGTCTGACAGCTGTGACCCCACTGCTTTCTGAATGCTCTGAAAGTTCAGAAGCGCCTGACGACACTCAAATGTGAGCTATAAATTGTCTGTTCACATCAATGCTGCAGCCTCCCATAAGACTTTGACCTGTTAAAGAAAACCTGAATATAAATCAGGTTATGCCTTGATGTGGAGCCCTAGTGCTTATGTGTCTATTTTATAAAGATGAAAATCGGCAGCTCATATGTTTATAATGGCATCTCGGGTCACTATATGCCTCAGATGGTAAACAGAGATGTTTGGTAGTTACATAGTTTTCTGAAATGCATGCAGAAGCATAATATGATGTAAATGCACCCGTTCATGATGCTTATCTGCAGTGTTTTTCATGTGGCATGATGTTGATGTCGATGTCGACTGACCTTTGCTGGCGCTGAAGTCCCCGGGGTCAGCGGCCCTCCTGTGTGAGATGGGCTGGAGGCTCGGGATGAGAATGAGAGAGAAAGAGAGGACCAGCACCTAGGAAAAGAAGGAATATTAAACGAGAGGAAGTAAATAAGCAAGTCCTGCTATATGGGTCAGCTGATGACCTACATCCTCTAAACGGCATGTTCCAGTCAACACTTTCATTATAATCATCATCCTCATTCTCGTTCTCTTTCTGCTACATGCACAGGAAAGATGAAAAGATGCAGAAAAACAAGGATCAGCAATATTGCAGTATCTTTTCTCATATAATGTTCTTTATATACTTAATTATTATGTATACCATTTAGAAGTTTGGGGTTGGTGAGATTTTTTTTTTTTTAATGATTTTGAAACATCTTGTTCTCTATTTCTCACCAAGGCTGAATTTGTTTGACCAAAACTGCAGTAAAAATGTAAAAATATTTGTAAAATTTAAAATAACTGTGTTCTATTTAAATATATTTTAAATGTAATTTATTTCTGGGATCAAAGCTGAATTTTCAGCATCATTACTCTTCAGTGTCACATGATCCTTCAGAAATCATTCTAATATGCTGATTTGGTGCAAACATTTCTGATTATTATATTTTTCAGGATGAATAGAAAGTTTAAAAGAACTGCATTTATTTAAATATAAATATTTTGTTACATTATAAATGTCTCTACTGTCACTTTTGATCAAATGAATGCATCTTTGCTTTAAATAAAATTTTTAATTTATTAAAAAAAAACTAAAACTCTAAAAAACAAGAACAGTAGTAAATTATAATTATTGTTCCCTCTGGTATATTTTTCATTCACTTTCAATGCGTTTGCATTTCTTTCAGAGGAGTACGTGAAGAGCAAAGCTCAAAACATTTGGAAGAAATTTTCTGAAAAGATCCTTTAATAACATATTAATTTAATAAAGCATTATTATTTAATTTTGTAACGAAACATTTATATATTAATGTATTACATTTATATTATTTCTATTTATTATTTCTAATAATAATCATATGTTTTATTAAATTATCTGGAAATGTTTTACTTTGTATTAATCTGAATTTATCATTCTTTTATAAAACTGAAGAAATTTTTTTTTTCATTCAATTTAAATGTATTTGTATAGTTCAAACTAATTTTTTTTTCTAAAGCAGTTAATTTCCAGTCATTGTGTAAAATGTGTAAAAAATAAAATCAATAAATACAAATAATAATTTTGGTCACATTTTCCAGTGACCCATGTAAACTTTTTTTTTTTCTTTTTTTTTAAGTTTTAAGACATTGTTAAGCTCTTTATGGAAGGTGGCAGTGAGATCAATCACTGATGTAATCAGCTGTAATAAAGAAGAAGAGTGACTTAATTAAGTAATGCTGACGACACCGCTGAAATCTCTCTCTTCTCTGGCCTATGTGTCCCCGAACATTTACTTTTCTCCTTTTGCTACCTCTTCTGCAAATGTTCACTTTGAAGCTTGACTTTGATTGTGCTTCAGTTGTAAAAATGCCTGGAGCTGATTCCTTCAAAGCATAGAGCTTCCTTTCTTTCTTCCTTCCTTCCTTCCTTCCTTCCTTCCTTAATTTCTTTCCCTTTCTTAGGTTCCTCCTCCTGTGCTGTCATCTTACCAGGATGCAGGTTCCCGTCTGAGCCGGTTTACTGGAGCCATTCATCACCAGAGACTGCAGCCAGCGTAACTGCTCCATCAGAGACCTGGCAGATAGATGGAGAGAGTGCTTGCCACGTTAGAGGAAGCGGTAATGGAACTTCCATTTGATGGTAACCATCAAATGGAATGGTTAATGGTAACTAAGGACAAATATGCAGGGAGTGGAAGGATTTCACAGTGCTGCAGAGTGTTTTAAAAATGTCAGGATGTTAAAATAAGTTTTGAAGTCGAGTCCATCAAGACAGATGCTTCTGCTCATCAATATATTCAAATACTCTCAATTTGAAGCCAGTCCTAAAAGGATCAAACAAGAATCTTCAAATAAGATTCTACTGAAATTCTGTATAAATTCTGATTGATAAATAAATAGATATATAAACAGAAATAAATAAATTGTAATAAAAACTCTCTTATGCAATATCTTTAATTTATTGTTAGAAAATTCTTGTTTAATTAAATGTGGATTTATTTAAAATTATGATGAGGTTTTTTTTTTTTAAAGGGACTGAACACATTTTCCATGTTGAATACGGAGTAAAATTCTGATGTATTACTAGTTAGTGAAGAATGGTATCATGGTCACGTTTAAAGCTACACTTAACCACTGATTTCTAGTCGTGTCCTCTTTTGGAAGGCCAAACAAAGCAGTTTCGCTTTCACAACAAAACACACGGCGAGCTACAGTGAGCGGCGGCTGGAGGGCTTGAGAACGGCGCGGCCAGCGGGCTTGCGGCAACCACATGTGACGACCCCGGGCTGGACTCTGCTTCGTCCACGGTGAAAGCCGATCCGGCGATCCACAGCGCGAAGTTGATGTATTTCCTCAGCGACCAGCACGGATCAGCTTCAGGCATGACGAAGCGGATATCGTCCTCTTTTGGAAGGCCAAACAAAGTAGTTTCGCTTTCACAACGAAACACACAGCGTCTCGACATGGCGGCAACAACAATACTACAGCGAGAATAAAAGTTACGCCTTCTTTCTTTGTGTGAACATTTGGGCGGCGTTATGCAAATCTTCCCACATAGTGATGTAGACATGTGGGGGCGTGTTAGAACGAGCAGTTTTAGGTAGGCGTGGTTGACTCTTAACTTTTATAAAGAATATCTCTGATCATGAATTTGAGACTTTAGTCTTTGCAACTTTACAGATCTTCTTTATGCACCAAGAGCTTGTAACACTTCAAAGAAAAAGGAAAAATTGAAATCGCATCAAATGACCCCTTTAAAGCATAGCCAATCATGGTTTATTGCTCTATTTTAGGCTTTGTTTTCACTAGAAATCTTTAAATTTAATAGCTGATTTTATAGCATGTTAAATATACTATAAAATAACCAGTAAAAGATTGAAAGAAGAGACATTTCGTAAATGAATCTCATAATGGAATGTGATTTGATGAGGGTCAGGTTTATAGCACAGTTAAAAAGCTAGTTTACATCAGCAGGTTATAAACCTACATATTTGACAGCAGTGGATCTCAACTGGTGCGTCACATTGTAACTGGCCATGGTTTGTTTCTTGAAAGGTTCATTTATTTTATATTCATAAACGTATATTATTTGAGCTCATTTATTCTATGCATAAAAAGTGATTAAAATGTTAATATGAGATAATACATACGATATAAAAATGTGATAAAGATGATCGCACACAGCAGGGGAAAGCAATATTAAATACAAATGATAAAATGCAACTAACTATATAATATTGCATAGTTCTAATACCAAAATAAATAGCTTTATAAAGGGAGGAGAAGAAGCTTCCTATATTTTTTGTTGCACAAAATTAGACAGATGCCAGAAAGATTGTGCGACATGACCTCATCCCTGAAAACTGCAGGGGGGTGTTCTTAGTTTATTTTTAAGGACATTTTAGTTTTCTTTTGTACAATAAGTAGTTTCAGTACTGTGTTGGTCCACTTGATGTCCAATGTAAATCCAGATCCTGAAGTGTGAAACTATTTGAGAATCACTTATTTATAGCCTTGTCAAAGTGGAGCTGATCTGATATTGTTGTAAAACGAGACTTACGTGTTGGTTTTCTCCAGCTGGAGGACTTTCCTCTGTAATTCCTGATTCTGAGCGCTGCAGGCAGCCATCCTAGACCATAGCATATTGGCCAATTATTCATAGTGATAAATCTGACCTAAAACACTCCCACACACCCTCTGTCTGTCACAGCTGCTGCGTGTGCGCGCACACACACACACACACACACACAAACACTCCCTATATAGTGCATGTTGTGCTGGTAGCATTAATTACATTAGACGATAATTCAACAATACTTGTTGGTCCAGTACTTCTCCTGAATGGGAGATAAATGAGCCATAACACTAGATTTCTAATTTGCACAATGACAAACATTTTAGAGGCTTTACTGGATTCAGATGAATCTCATAAAACATAATATCCAGGTCACATTTCACCCCAAAATCAATAAACAAGGAGAATACATTCTACTAGCTGTAATTTATTTTATACTCATTAATGTAATGTAAATGTATGTAAATTACGTGATTGCGGAGGGGGACCAGGTCAATATGCTGTTCAGGGGGCCCACAAACCACAGCGGCACCCCTGCCCACAGGTGTCTGTTAGTGTAAGTTCACACGACTGACTTGTGAATAAAAAAAACAGCTAGATGGCTGTGGTGCTTTTAGTGACTGCAGCGCTGGCTGTGAAATGAGTTTGTCCTTTGGACAGATAAACCCACGAGCTCTTCCTTAGAGGACAATTTCATGCCCGAAATTTGTGCAGCAGTGTGTTCTAAATGATTTCTCCAGCCTCTCGGAGGATATTCGATTCCTTTGATCCTAAGCTAAGATAAGTTTGAGCCTGGATTTTTAATGACTTTCGACCTCAATTTCAACTTTACTGCAAGTTTATTTAGTAATGAGTTTTTCTTTGATATGATATTCATTCATTCAGACTGTGTTTACTTGTACCACAACCAGGACATCTGGTTGCTGAACGCTATTATTGTTCACAGTATACACTAGACTTTAAAGAAATCTCTTATTCGCACCAAGAATGCATTTATTTAATAAAAAAATACAGTAAAAACAGTAATATTGTGAAATATTACTACAATTTTAAAGAACTGTTTTCTATTTGAATATATTTTAAAATAGAATTTATTTCTGTTAATAAAGCTGAATTTTCAGCCGTCTTTATTGTCACATGATCCTTCAGAAATCATTCTAATATGAAGTGAAGTGATGTGACATGTGGCCAGGTATGGTGACCCATACTCGGAATTAGTGCTCTGCATTTATCCCATCCAAAGTGCACACACACAGCAGTGAACACACACACACACACACACCCGGAGCAGTGGGCAGCCATTTTTGCTGCGGCGCCCGGGGAGCTGTTGGGGGTTCAGTGCCTTGCTCAAGGGCACCTCAGTCGTGGTATTGAAGGTGGGAGAGAGCGCTGTACATTCACTCCCCCCACCTACAATCCCTGCCGGTACGAGACTCGAACCCGCAACCTTTGGGTTACGAGTCCGACTCTCTAACCATTAGGCCACGACTTCCTACTATGCTGTATATGCTGATTTGCTACTCAAGAAAAAAAAAATTCTTATTATATTATTATTATTATTATTATTATATATAAACAATTGTGCTGCTTCATATTTTTGTGGAAACCATGATACATTTTTTGATGAATATGAGGTTCATGAGAACCGCAGAAATAGAAATACAAATGTCTTTCCTGTCACTTTTGATCAATATAATGTATCCTCTCTGAGTAAAAACAGTCATTTCTTTAAAAAAAAAAAACTTACTAAACCTCACATTTTGAACGACTATGTATTTAGATCTGTTTTCTCATTCTACTGTATATTTTTAATGTGAGACAAGAGATTTGTAAGCTGAAATGGTTGAAATGATGGCTGAATTTAAAAGTATATAAATGTTATATTATGTTATATGTATATGTATGTATGCATGTATACATACAGTATATGCTTGTCTATAATCACCTTCCCTCCAGTCCATCTACGTATTCCTTCTTTTTCTTGCGGCTCTCCTGTGCCGACTGCTTGTTCCGGATTTTCCTCCGAATCTTCTTCAAAATCTTTTCTTCGTACTAAGAAAATCACGAGAGAATGGGCCAGACAAAATGTTAAGATGAATTCATCTAGAAATGAGATGCACAGGAGTCTACATTTCAAGCAATTATTTTGAAACAGATTTATAGGTCTGAAACCGCAGGCGACATGTGAGTCAAATCAAATCAGCTTAATCTTGTCATTATCTATTATTCTAGCACACAGAGGGAGAGAAACCTCGGCAGCTGAAAGGAATTAGGTGTTATTTTGATGAGAGGTGCCTTTCATCACTGACTTCATTCATCTCAGCCTCTATAAAAGCTTCCTTCCTTCCTACTGATGTCTGATCAGGCTTCCAGCAGTAAACGTGGAGGAATGACACGTGGAAAGGTTGTTACTGTGATGATATTACAAGAGTGGTCATATGGTGTTATGATGTCATAACCACAGGTGTGAGAGATGTGTACCAAAGACTTTATAGGTATAACAATATGGTGCACTTTTATCACTACAAATGGGAGAATATGCAATGCAAAATATAATGGAAGAAGTCCCATCTTCTAAACAAAAAGAGCCAATCGGCGTCATTGCATCAAAAACATCACAGTGAATCTTGTGAAGTAAAAAGCTGCTTGTTTGTATAAAACAAAACCATAATCATTAAGGCAACTTTAAACCAAAATACGAGTCCATAGGCCATAATAACGCTTCCTCCAGTGAAAAAGTCTATCCCCGTTGTCCTCACATCAAAATCCACCCACATATTTATTTAGAACTGTTTTGGACTGTTTTCACTTGTATGCGATGCTTGATCTGTGCAGATTTCTCTCCTGATTCTTACTAGACGAATTTTTCAATAAAGAAAGCAATATTATGGATAGAGTCCAGTTTGAAGTGGAAAACGTCAGCGCTTCACAAGACATTAATTGTGGATTATTGTGATGTTTTATCAGCTGTTTGGACTCTCATTCTGACGGCACCCATTCACTGCAGAGCATCCATTGGTGAGCAAGTAATGTAATGCTAAATTTCTCCAAATCTATTCTGATAAAGAAACACATTGTTGGATGGCCTGAGGGTGAGTCAATTTTCCGCATATTTTATTTTTGGGTTAACTATTCCGTCAACACTATTTGTTTATGTCAGATTTTTTGTTGGTCTAATTCAGATAGAACCTGTGTGTTCAAAATACCTTGTTAAGAGGCAGTTGGCTGGGAAGACTGACTCCTTCCTTGGCTAAAAGTTTCTTCTCATCTTCATTAAGAATCAGTTCTTGCTGGGATTGCTGGGTGGAGGGTTTCGACTAGACAGAAACACACATTTTGTTTCATGTTCTTTCAAATTTGTATTACATATTATAATTTATTTTGTAAGCAGCTGTGGATATTATTAGTTGGGACGAAGCTGCAAAGTGCCACACAAGGACACTCCACTTAGTCTCAGGAATCAATGCATTGTATTGCATAATGACAACAAATCCTTTCAGACTCAGGAATTCAGGTGCTACATCAATACATCAATACATCTGCTCACTTGTTTTTTTCCAGCGTACATCACAACACATAAATCAATGACTCAACGCAGCAACAAGCCAAACACTGAAACAGCATCTGTGGAGGTATTAAAGTGTTGTGAAATGCAGTAACCGCTCTCTATTGTGCCTTATGTTGCCCGGGAATGTTTACAGGTCAAAGTCATTACCAGTGAGCTACAGGAAGAGCTGCTTGATTGAACACATTGGCCACTCCATCCTAAACATGCCGTTATCTGTTTAAAAAACACTATTAAGCTGCCTCGCTGTTTACTGTCTACACAAGCAGCTGCTTTCTAAGAATGCATTTTTACATAACGCACTCTTGAACTGTTATTTAATTGGTGGTCTGTATACATACTATATGTGCTGTTGCATCATACGTCACTATTTTGTGTGTGTGTGTGTGTGTACTGTATGTGTATGTGTGTGTGTGTGTGTGTGTGTGTGTGTGTGTGTGTGTTTGTGTGTCTGTGTGTGTATGTGTGTGTGTTAACACGCCATGTGGTGATGGAAAGTTCAACTTTTAAAGACCCCTATGTTCCATTCCATTTTTAAAATTATATATATATTTTAGCAGTGATGCATTTATGCTGATAACATGTACAGTTTGCATGCTTTCGGAATTGAATGTTGAGACTTACGCCAGTCCATTGGGGTGCACCTTGTGCTGATTTTTATTTATTTATTTATTTATTTATTAATTATTATTTTTTGAGTGTCCTTCAGTTTTTAAGCTAAAAGCTTTTTAAAATGCTCCTGAGACACTTGCATTCTGATGCACTGCATTTCACTCGTTCTAGATGAACTGAATACATCTTATGTAAATGCCACCTAAGAATGCATGTCAGGTCAACCTGAGCCAGTTAAACTATAGGGCTTCCTAAAGATTGATTAGCTGGTCATTTAGGCAACCCATGGGCTAGTTGTTTTTGAAAATATGTTGGTTTTCACATTTCTAGCACACAGATACTGGGTGATTTGTAATTGTTTTTCATCTTTTCTTTTTAGTATTTAATTTTATATGCACTGGCAGACAAAAGCTTGGGATAATTAAGATTTTTTTTTCATGTTGTTGAAAGAAGTCTTATGCTCACCCAGGCTGCATTTATTTAACAAAATTTCAGTATATCCTACGTACAACCTTAAAACGTTGTCTAGGTTTTGGAACAGAGCTATGTGTTTTTCTCTTTCTCTGTCATGGATTTCTTCCTGAGTTCCTCCACATGTCCTGTTTTCCAGTATGAAATCTGACAGCTCCACTGCTCTCTCTCTCTTCCTCTCCTCATGCCGGTTGTCATTAGCATCCGTGTGTATGTCACACTAGCTGTATGTTTCACACTGAATGTCTCGGCAGGACAGTTGAGTGACACACACTGCATGGTGTCTGTTTATGTTCTCTCAGTGGTGCACTACTCACCACTTCTCCGATGTTGGAAAGCAGCAGGTCTTTTACGGTGAGCTGGTTAACGGTGGCTGGTTGAGTTCTCTGCACTGCTGACATGCACTGAGAGTCTGTCAGACCATCGGAGAACAGACAGGCCTCCCAATCTTCTGCTCGCACACACACACACACACACACACACACACAGAGAGAATGCGTTTACATCACACTGTGTCTGAAGACCAACAGACAACAAAGATTTTGTTAGTACACTACTGTGTGGTAGATAGTGTTCTGGTGGTTTCTAGGGTGTTGCTAAGGTGTTCTTAGCACATTTATATGTGGTTGCTGCTGTTCTTGAGTGTTGCTAGGTGGTTGCTAATGTGTTTTGATGGTTTTTAGCACATTGCTATTTGGCTATTGCTAATAATAGTGCATTAATGCAGCACTGTTAACGCGGTGTCTATTTGACCCTATGAATCACCCATAGGTTGCCAGGTCCATGATTTTCCTTCACCAAACATTATTTGTAATGTGCCTCCCATCCAATAATCACAAAGAGCTTTGTGCTTTGTTACGGCTGATAAGAAACAAAGTCTCAGCTTTCAAATCCTGTACATTGTATCACAAAATTCAAACAATTCATGCCATTTTGACGCATAAATGTGACGTGACAGATTGCTGAAGCTCTTGTTCAAGCGGCAGTCTATTCCAAGTTCATAGAAGTTATAGCACAGAAGGCACAGTGCCCTCCACTAATATTAGCACCCTTGGTAAATATGACCAAAGGTGGCTGTGAAAATAAATCTGTTTATCTTTTTGATCTTTCATTCAAAAAATTCACAAAATTTGAACTTTTCTTTGAAGTAAAACAATTGAAAGTAGGGGTAAACATTATGAAATAAATGTTTTTTTCTCAAATGCATGTTGGCCACAATTATTGGCACCCGTAGAAATTCTTATGAGTAAAATATCTCTGAAGTATATTCCCATTCATATTTACAATTTTTAGCACACAAGGGTGACTACATGCATGAAATCGTCCAGCCATGACTTCCTGTTCCACTGGATTATAAATATGAGGAACACAAAGGGCAAATTCCCTTAATCATCCATCACAAGGAGTAAAACCAAAGAATATAGTTCTGATGTGCAGCAAAAGATTGTTGAGCTTCACAAAATAGAAAGTGGCTGTAAGAAAAGAGCTAAAGCATAGTTCCAATCAATGAAATAAATGTTTTTCTCTAATACATGTTGGCCACAATTAATGGTACCCTTAGAAATTCTTATGAGTAAAATATCTCTGAAGTATATTCCCATTCATATTTACAATTTTTAGCACACAAGGGTGACTACATGCATGAAATCGTCCAGCCATGACTTCCTGTTCCACTGGATTATAAATATGAGGAACACAAAGGGCAAATTCCCTTAATCATCCATCACAAGGAGTAAAACCAAAGAATATAGTTCTGATGTGCAGCAAAAGATTGTTGAGCTTCACAAAATAGAAAGTGGCTGTAAGAAAAGAGCTAAAGCATTGAAAATCCCCATTTCCACCATCAGGGCAATAATTAAGAAGTTCCAATCAACTAAAGATGTTACAAATCTGCCTGGAAGAGGACGTGTGTCTATATCGTCCTAATGCATGGTGAGGAGGAGAGTTTGAGGATCACAGCTGGAGAATTGCAGAGATTAGTTGAGTTTGGGGTCAGAAACCCCCCCCCCCCCAAAAAAAAAATCAAACAGCCCCTATATCACCACATATTGTTCGGGAAGGTTTCAAGAAAAATCCTCCTCGCTCATCCAAAAACAACCCCCAGCATATTCAGTTGTCAAATACGACTGGAGCTTCAAACAGGACTGGCTTCTATGGTCAGATGAAACAAAAAAAAGAGCTTTTTGGCAGCAAACCCACCCGATGGGTTTGGTACAAACAGGGATAAAAAGTACCCCATGTCCACAGTTAAATGTACTGCTGGATCTTTAATGTTGTGGGCCTGTTTTTCTGCTGGTCCTGAACATCTTATTCAGATACATGGCATCATGGATTCTATCAAATACCAACAAATAAAATAAAAAAACTGACTGCCTCTGTTAGAAATCTTATAATGGGCCATGGTTGGATCTTCCATCAGGACAATGATCCAAAACAAACATCAAAATCAACACAAAAATGTGCCACTGAGCACAAAATGAAGCTTCTGCCTTGGCCGTCCCAGTTCCCTGACCTGTACCCTATAGAAAATGAGTGTGGTGAATCTGAAGAAGAGGCACCAACATGGAGCTGTGAATCTGAAGGATCTGGAGAGATTCTATATGAAGGAATGGTCTCTGATCTCTCGTCAGGTGTTCTCCAAACTCAGATATCTAGAGATAACAGATATCATTCTGAATAATTGCCTATTGGTATTGGCTGAGAAATTTAGCATCTGGAAGATCTGGAATATCACAGGCTTCTCCTGCCTGCTTCAGAATTATAAGTTTATTCAGTTTAGGTTAGTCATTCTTCATTACATTTACTCAGGCTTTGAACTCTGAAAGCTTTGAAAGTCTATTGTGTGTTGTGATGTTCTGAAGACCCTACAGCTTTTTTATGATTGGAAGAATAAATGGAAATTCAATCATTCCCCACATTATTTGCGATAGCCTGCAATTTTGCTTTATTTGGGCAATTTTGAAGCAAGTCAGTATCAGCTATTCAAGATCCATGAATCCCAGGCTAATTGAGATCAACGAAATGTTCATATGTTTACCTTGTCCTGCAGCTGTACTATTACAGAAAATCAGTACGGCCTGTAGAGGGTAGTACACAATATGTACCCAAGCAGAAAAACAAAAACAAAATGTGATGTTTTCTTACCAAGTTGAGTTGATTTCTTAGTGCATCTCTGATGCAGCATAAATTCTTGTATATTACACTTTAACTACACAATTACATAAAGATTGTTGACATTTTTTGACTGTAATATTTTAGTATCATTTATCATGATATTTATCATTTGTATAAATCATTTATCATTTGTATTTCCTTTTTTACATTTTTTAAAATTCTAGTAATTTTGTTGTGTTTTTTTTTTCTTCTTTTAATGTCGATATAGTTTTTATTAATTTTTATTTTTGTTTGTTATTTTTAGTACATCAAGTTAAGCTAAACTGTAGCTGAAATATAGTAAGTTTAAGTTTTTTTTTTTCAGTTCAAATTTCAAGTAACAAAGTGGGTTTTTATGGTTTTAGTAACTGTTTGAAGAGTGAAATCTCACCCAGATCAATGGAGATATCAGGCTCTGTGTTTGCGACAGGTGCGTCCTGCTGCTGAAGATGCTGAGGGAGAAGATGAGGATGCTGAGGGAGGAAGATGGAGTTGAAAAGCGGGCTGGCGGACGGCGGCGGGCTGTCCAGGTGGTCAGACGGGGTGTCGTCACTGATTCCGCTGTCAGAGGGTGAGGGGACCCACAGAGGAGAGCAGGGCTGCGACACGCCATCTGACCCTTGCAACAGGACGTCCAAGAAGTTATCAACAACACCTTCTTCACCATGACACAGAATCTGCAGGAACACAAAGGAGTCACACAAAACTGTAATGTATCTGACTCATAGATGATAAATGCACCCACCTGAGTCTCAGCAGAAACACACACACTCACACACATATATATATATATATATATATATAGGCCTATGTATATATTGATATATATGGTTGCTACATATAATGTCATATAAACTTAAATATGTTAAATATTTTCATCTACCTAGAAATTGTATGTGAAAACTATATATCACCTTAATAATAACATATATTGGCAATATCACTGTTGATATAGGACAATATATGTCATGTGTTATATGTCCGTATGGGTTTCCTCAAGAAGTGCGATACTTCACCAAAAATCTCCCTTCAATCTCATCGCTGTCTTGCAGAAACAACTGAGTTTTTTTACCAACACAGAGGTGATTTTTCTTTTCTACGAGGTCCTGGTCCACATGGTTTGAGTGTTTAATTTATCAAATGAACATCAATAAAGCGTGTTGCAGTAACTGCTGGCAATGAAATGTGTTTTGCTGGTAATGAACTCTAGTGGGACCGCGAGTCTGATTGATTACGTCTTTAAAACGGACACATGCTGACCAAGCTTTGCCACATTTGCTGATCGACAGCGTGGCATGTGGTGTGGTGCAATACGTTCATTTTTTCTAACAAACAGCTTGCGATATACAGCACTTTGGTGGCGAGCCAGAACGAGGACAAACGCTGCCAGATCAG
>NW_015664206.1:409085-482079 GCF_001515625.1 Sinocyclocheilus rhinocerous | reverse complement strand
TGTCCTGCAGCTGTACTATTACAGAAAATCAGTACGGCCTGTAGAGGGTAGTACACAATATGTACCCAAGCAGAAAAACAAAAACAAAATGTGATGTTTTCTTACCAAGTTGAGTTGATTTCTTAGTGCATCTCTGATGCAGCATAAATTCTTGTATATTACACTTTAACTACACAATTACATAAAGATTGTTGACATTTTTTGACTGTAATATTTTAGTATCATTTATCATGATATTTATCATTTGTATAAATCATTTATCATTTGTATTTCCTTTTTTACATTTTTTAAAATTCTAGTAATTTTGTTGTGTTTTTTTTTTCTTCTTTTAATGTCGATATAGTTTTTATTAATTTTTTGTTATTTTTATTATTTTTAGTACATCAAGTTAAGCTAAACTGTAGCTGAAATATAGTAAGTTTAAGTTTTAGTTCAAATTGTTCAAATTTCAAGTAACAAAGTGGGTTTTTATGGTTTTAGTAACTGTTTGAAGAGTGAAATCTCACCCAGATCAATGGAGATATCAGGCTCTGTGTTTGCGACAGGTGCGTCCTGCTGCTGAAGATGCTGAGGGAGAAGATGAGGATGCTGAGGGAGGAAGATGGAGTTGAAAAGCGGGCTGGCGGACGGCGGCGGGCTGTCCAGGTGGTCAGACGGGGTGTCGTCACTGATTCCGCTGTCAGAGGGTGAGGGGACCCACAGAGGAGAGCAGGGCTGCGACACGCCATCTGACCCTTGCAACAGGGAGTCCAAGAAGTTATCAACAACACCTTCTTCACCATGACACAGAATCTGCAGGAACACAAAGGAGTCACACAAAACTGTAATGTATCTGACTCATAGATGATAAATGCACCCACCTGAGTCTCAGCAGAAACACACACACTCACACACATATATATATATATATATATATAATAGACAAAATAAATTTTTTTACATTTTTTATTAAAATTATATACAATTTGTAGTGTATATTTTGAAACAAATATATTTAGCCTTGAATTGTTCATTTTCAACAGTTTTCTGTTTTCAACATGCCTGTCCGCAATATTGCTTTGCACACTTGTTAGTATTTGCTAACAGCAGATTTAACAAATTAACCCAACCAACTATGACATTCATTCAATTTCCCTGATGTAACACCGCATTTCAAGGGAAATCAAACTGTGAAAGCACCCCTGATGCAATGCATACATTTTAAACAGATATACACTATAATTCAAAAGCTGAGTTCAAGGTGCAACAAACAACAGCAAGGTATTGTTTTTTGTTTTGCTTTTTTTTTATTGGTATTTTTATTCAGCAAGGATGAATTAAATTGACCAAAGGTGACAGTAAAGTCTTTTACAAAGAAATTCAAAGAAATTATGAACTTTCTATTCAGCAAAAAATGTATCACAGTTTATTATTATAAATAAGATATTATAGATAATAATCAGAAATGTTTCTTGAGCAGCAAATCAGCCTTAGAATGATAATATATATATATATATCTGGATGGTGCCTATGATGTCTTAAAATGCTGACCGTGTACACAGGTCGCTAGGTTTTTGACTTACACACACACACACACACACACACACACACGCACACACGCACACACACACGCACACACACACACACACACAACAGTGTCAGACACAAACACACAAAAGTTGACGGATAAATTTGGGTCAGACATGTATGCTGTCACTGTGTTTACATGAAGCCTTTCAGGGTGTCTCATTAATTAACCAAATTAAAATAACTAAAAATAAAATGTTCTCAGCATGCTCTCAGCAGGAAGGTTGTCTTGCGATTTATCATATAAACTCAGGTCACAGATATCAAATGCCAGTTCACTCACGCTTTGATCTGTGATTGACCATGCTGGGTTGCCATGGTCACCATTGCTGTCCATGTGAGGGTTCATATGGGGCTCGAGGAGCAGGTCTAGGAGTTCAGTCCCAGAGTAACCCTGAGATATAGAGGAAAGATGAGAAGTTAGAGGAAATAGGGGAAAAACAAATGTATGCCATGACATAAGGTGCTTTCATACAATACACCTGGTAAATTACTGTAAAAAATACTGGCATTCTGTCTTTTTACCATTAAGATACCATTCACACATCAGAACCAAACTACAGATAAATTGTGTCATATCAGTCAACAGAATGACCTTTAAATGCTGTGTCGTTTCTTCTTCTGTCAGGATGAGAAGCGCTTTTCATACTTGAAATAGTTAACCTTGGGTCATTCTAACGGAATCTTGGTTATATCTTCCTTTATGTGTCAAACTCATGCTTTACAATTAAACCTGCACTCTAAAAAGATGGTTTCTTTAAGCACTTTTATACTGAAATGGTTCTTTGTGTTAGAGTTTAAGGTTCTTTATTCCTGCCGTTTTGATTTTTTAATCTGTAACTGCCAGCTGTCAATCATCCAGAAACACAGACGGTCAGCACACTCTCAACAGGTAAGGAATTTCATTCTTAATGTCTAACTTTCAAAATGGAACAGGTTTGCTACCAATCATGTCTTTTCCTATTTTTAGGTTTTGCTCAGTTGAGGATATTTCTCTCCTCTTCTCTGCTATGTAAGTAACAGGGATATTGAATGTATGGTCCATATTGTTGTCTTAAATTATTGCTTGGGTTAGCTTTCATTACCTTTTACCATTGTGAAGGGCTCACAGTACTTTCATAAACGTAATTGGAAATGGAAGAGACAGACTTTAACTCATTTGTGTATTTCTACCCAGATTCTGCAACACCCCACAACCTCAGAGAGAAACTGCCACTCAAAATACTCACAGAATGATGGACTTAAAGGCATCATAGAGGATTGTGAATATATTTCACTGGAACTTGATTGCAACATCTTCATTGCCTCTATTTTTTACACATAGCGCTGGAACCCTATTGATTGTCGAAGGATCAGCATTTTCCACCTAAAAGTGATCGGGCAGACCAAACCGTAAGTCGTAGAGACTTGAAACTTTGAGAGATGGTAGTACTCACACCGTCTACAACGTCATTAAGGCTCACGCCAATTGGCCTGACGGGGGCGCTACAGCAATCAAAAGTCCAAAATCCCTCATAACTCCTAAACCGTTAGTCGCAGACTCAAGTGCCTTATATCGTGTGAATCCTTGGCTCATAATGGACAAAACGCATGCCTCGGATTTCATCGTCAAATTTTTGGGTATTTTGGATTTTTTTGAAAAACCTACTTTTGCGAATTAGTCCTAGGTTTTTCACCCGATTGGAAAATGCATGCCTCGGATTTTATTGTCAAATTTTCAGGTATTTTGGATTTTTTTGAAAAACCTACTTTTGCGAATTAGTCCTAGGTTTTTCACCCGATTGGAAAACGCATGCCTCGGATTTCATCGTCAAATTTTCGGGTATTTTGGATTTTTTTGAAAAACCTACTTTTGCGAATTAGTCCTAGGTTTTTCACCAGATTGGAACCAAATCAGTGCAGAAAGATTCTCTGGAGAGTGGATATCAATAATTAGCAAAAAAACAACAACTTGCAACTCACCGTCGTGACAGGATCCCAAAACGTTCATAAAGGTTGGAGCCGCTTTTACTAAAATGACTGTAACTCTTGAATGGAAAGAGATATTTTCGGCAAACTCGGAACACGGATGTAAGAGAGTTTGGCCACTTGGTGGAGCTATAACAGGGAAAAAACATAAAATTGGCTATAACTACACACCCGATAGTCCGATCGACTTGAAAATCGGTATGCCGTGTCTTTGTCCAATGTGCCACAAGTGTCTTTGAGGACATTCTCTTATCTCAAACTCCAATGAATTTTGAGCACCTATAAGGCAAGGTTAACAGAGGCAGATCGGAACCAAACTCGGTGGGCATGTTCGACTCATGGTCCTAAAGGTCTGTAAGAATTTTGAAAGAAATTGGCCACTAGGTGGAGCGAACAAGTTTTACGCCTCTGTAATCACGTGGTGTTTCACACATCCACACAATATGCATATCATTTGATAGTTCTCCTCATACTGAACAACTTTGCCTCAAAAACCACTGCTGTCAGTCAAACAGTTTGTTAAATATTCTCGATTATGTAAAAAACGTGACGCGTCAGTTTAATTTTGAAAGAGAGCAAGATAAGACTGAAGTGACGTAACATTTAATATTTGTTTTACGACAAAATTGACTTTTTCCCTCAAATTTCTCAGCTTTAAGCTGAAAATATGGGATTGTCGTGATTCATGTAATTCCTAACTGAATGTGACGAGAAATGAAACGTTCTGCATTTTCAACATATTAGGCATACAAATAGGAGCCTATTTTAAAATATTATTTGCAAATACTTAAAAATTATTACTTCTCAAAGAGAATTAGATATAGAATTTCCTTCACTGTTCTATTTGTTTATAATTTTCACCCCCCAGTGTTCAAGACATGGATAAGACCTTGCATTGTGGTGACCTCTCAGATTTTCTTCAGAACATGTCTTTGTTATTTTCATATGTCTGGGGTCCTGAATGAAAAACTTCCCTCCACAAATGAGGCAGGAAGCTGCTCCGACCGTTAAAGTTTAACCAGGTCTGTTCCATTGTACTGACATAAAGTATTCATTTGAAAGCCTGCAATGTTATTGGTAGTACTGTAGCACAGAGAACACCCATAGAATATGACATTGGTAACACAGCTGGCTGTTTGTGACACAGCTGACAGAAAGACTGGTTCTTTCCACAAGCCTGGTTACAGCATAAAGCAGCAGGATAGCATCAGATCTGTCAGGAAAGGACAAAATAATCAATGTATCCATGTGGCGGGCCATGCACCTGATATAATGAACACAATGACATAAAAACTCATGACCCAGATGCAGCTGTCATCTGACCTGTTGAAGATGAGGAGTGATGAAGACTTTTGAGCCTTCTCATCAGCTCTGCTGGCTTTAGAGACACAGAAGAGAAATACGAACGCAAAAGAATATCATGCTCTGAACAACATCTTGATGTACTAGATTTTAAAGCCGTGAGTGAAAAATCCTTCTGCCAGAGAAAGAAAACTCGACCCCAGGGCAGATAGAGCATTGTTTCAGCATTGCATGCATACACACCCACACTGGCTTGAAACGATAGGCTATGAATCACAGTTTTATTGGTTTTCTGTTTAAGTTTTTTTGGGCTGATAAGCTATCTGTGCAGAATTACATTAACTTGTTAGTTGTGCTAAGCCGATAGACATGATGATACTCGTAATGTTTCTAGCAACATTTTCTCACACTAAACTTCTAAAATGTACTCTTTTTATCTTGGTAGATAAGTCCTTTCTGCATTTTATTATTGCCTTTGGGAAGAAAAATCATAAATGAGATCTTTTCCATCTTTGATCTCAGTTGCTTTTTGCAGACAGCAATTAGATTAAATATAGAGATATTTATTGACAGATAAAATGGAGATGTTTGCTTACTGTAAATCTCCTGCCCTTAGATTTATCCTCTGAAAAACATGCCGCGGTAGTATATTTCTATCAGATATAACTATCAGATTTCAGAGGCAATGTATCAAATTGTGTTAAGATGATATCAAAGTCTGCAGTCAAAAGTCAAAATATAAACTCATCAAAAAACATCTTTCATGACATTCTACGAAGACCAAATTATTTGAGCTATGTATATTAATTTCATATAGAGATCTCTTTAATACAGACTTATCTTAGTATAAGTTACTAATAGTTTTAATTAATATTTTGAATTGTATTTATTTTTGTGTTTTCTGTTTTAGTAATTTTGTCATGTTTATTAGTTTTTTATATTCTGTCTAATATAGTTTTTTTTTTTTTTTCAGTTTTAGCTATTTTAGTTCATTAAAAAAAACAAAAAAAACATTTACATATTTTGAAAAAATAGTATTAGTTGCTTTGTCAACTAGCTGAAATAAATTAAGCATATATGTCATGATCCCAGCCTGTGTTACCCTGTCTTGTGTGTTGTACTCTTATTTTGAAATCCAGTGTTTTCCCCAATGTTTCTGTGTTCACTCCTGTTTGCCTTTGGTTCTAGCACTGCCTCATTTGTTTCCATGACAATTCATTAGCTCCACCCCCTTGTTACCTCCTTACCCTGTGTATATATACCCCCCTTGTTTTAGTGCATATTTGTCAGTCGTTGTGCTTTCTGTAGATGCTCTTGTGTAGCATCCTGTGTTTATTTTATTATTTTCTTTGTAACATTAAACCTCATCTCACCTTTATCCAGCCAAGCATTCTCTCTCTCTCTCTCTCACACACACACACACAGACAGACAGACAGACAGACAGAGTACGTGTGTGTGTACGTAGTTTATTGCATATCAAGTAACTGTTATGTTTTTCATTTTTGACAACTATAATAACCATGCTTTAATATCTCTCCAAGACAGCAATAATATCGAATGGAGATCAAATACTTTAGTCCCAGCTGTTTCTTTGATTTATATCCTAGGAAAACAGGTCCTTGAAATCTCACATGTGTCTTGTCTAGAGTTTCAGAAGAGATCTCAATGTAAGTTACTTTAAGAAACATCTGACACAAAGTTGATATTTAAATGAAACATAAGAAATCCTGAGCTATAAATGTTTCTTTGTCATTGCATGGGTGGCTGCGGTTTATTGACAGATTCCTAAAGGAAAGGTGTGATATTTAGTATGAAGACCAAAACTGTGATACCAAGTGCTAAGAATTTGAAGGTGGCAATAGGTATCTAATACCAAAACAGATCAATTTCTCCAATGGATACCACATACTCTTGGGAACGTCTAAACCTCAGCCTACTTTTCATTCCAGACGGTTTGTTTGTGTTTCATTGACTTGATTCTTCAGCCCCCGCAACCTACTTTGCACTGTGGTCATGCGCTTTTGCAGTGAAGATAAGCTTATCTCATCTGAGCAAAGTTTTATATGACTTGTGCTAATGGCCCAGAAGAGTTACACACAAAACCACAAATCACGGCAAGCTTGGCTAGTCAACCTCTAAAGAGCACGAGACAATTTCACAGCTGGTGGTTTCGAGGACACCTCAAGAATACTGGTGAAGTGAGACTCCTGAAAGCAAAGCCAGATGCATTTAATTGCACTTTGTCACCAAACAAATCTAAGAAACCTAAACATGCATGCAACCACAAAGCATATACACAACAAAAGAGCAATGCCTAAACTCCGATTTCATTTGGGAGGTTTTGCATAAACTGATTGCTGTACTAAATCAAGATTATAGATGGCAAAGTAATCCACTGACACAACAAACAGCTCTCATGGATGAGCGCATGTGAGTAATTAAGACATTTTACTCTAATTGCGTAGATCTGTTAAACTTTCTCTGCCTCATCTGTTGTTAATGGAAGAAGTCTGAGAGGAGCCTTGGGTTTTATTCTTGTTTACGTGTGTGCTGAGCTACTAGGCTAATTAGGAAAAGTTCATTATCACCGGGGTTTGGGTTATTGTCATTTCCACAAGCACTGCAAATACACTGCTTCATTAACACCTCAAAATAGCAGCTGACTCTTTTTTTCTCGATAAATGAGATCGAATTGAGTTTAAATGTAACTGTAATCTCACACATAGCTCCTCTATTTCATAAGAGATTTCAGAATTGCCAAGATCAAGCATCAGAGATTTCAATATAAGCATTTTATTTATTTATGTATGTATGTATTTTAATCAAATTGATCAAAGACACACATTTTCTTTTGGTTGTTTTGTGGATCTACTTCCGATCATCTGCCTCAATACCATGGGAAAAAAAAAAAAAAAAAAGTTTTTAAAGTTGTTTAGTGTGTAACGAAGAATCAATTTTAAAATAAAAGAGAAAAATTATTTTAAATGTTTTTAAATAATTATTTAATATTTAAGACATTTAATGGAGTGATATCATAATTTCTAACCGTATTTCATTTCATTTCATTATATATTTACACATATACTGGGGTGTTATTTCAATACTACAAATTTGTTAGAAGAAAAAAAAATCAATCTTCAGAAAAAATATGAACAATTTTTGCACTGAACTTTAAACCCAAAATGTTTTGAATATAAATATTTTTATTTATCTCATTTATCTCATTCTCATTAAGTCTTATTCAGAAGTCAAAGGTCTCAATATGAACTTTCAATATCGCTCAAAAGTTTGGAATAATTACATTTTTATAATGTTTTTGAAAAAACTCTCTTATGCTCATAATGTGAAACTAAAGACTGAAGTAATCGCCACTAAAAATTCAGCTTTGTCATCACAGGAATAATTGAAAAATATTTTAAAATAGAAAACAGTTTTTTTTTTCTATTTAAATTGTAATAATATTTCACAATAATACCCTTTTACTGTATTTTTGAGCCAATAAATGCAGTATTCATGAGCAGAAGAGACTTCTTTTAAAAACAATAAAAATTCTTTATTATTCCAAACTTTTGACTGGTATCTTTTATATGTGTTCGTCATACAATACTTTTTCTTAAACCGAAAACTATTAGTATATAATATAAAAAATATAAAATATTTTCACAATTTTAAACACAATATTTTGGAGGATGCACCCAGGTGGTGTTCTCATAATGTCTTTACTTGAGGTCTGTTCTTTGGGCCAGTTTGGCAATAAGCTTTTCAAATTAAATGACTAAAAAACACATCAAAATGTCAGTGTTACCTGGCTGATAGTGACCCGATTCTAATATGACACTAACAATGAAAATCTCAGTAAAAGCAAAGGAAATGCAATACTTCACCTTGTCTGAGAGAAGTGCCATGTTCCAGGCACTAGAATCACCAACAGAAATACAAGCAAACAGAAGAAAATTATAAAAATCCAGAGAGAAAACCAGTGTATGTCAGTTTGGTGCTGTTCTCTGCACATTTGTGTTCCTGAATGTGTTCTCTGTTCTAGGGCAAAGTTGAAACTGCTGATAAACTTCAGATAATGAGCGTATGATTCAGCTGGGTTGTTAATGCTCAGAGGGCTTTGACTGACAGGGTAAATCATACATGTGAGGATCTGCATTCTGTTTATCAGTGAGATGATACACATCAAAATGTCAGTGTTACCTGGCTGATAGTGACCCGATTCTAATATGACACTAACAATGAAAATCTCAGTAAAAGCAAAGGAAATGCAATACTTCACCTTGTCTGAGAGAAGTGCCATGTTCCAGGCACTAGAATCACCAACAGAAATACAAGCAAACAGAAGAAAATGGTTAAAATCCAGAGAGAAAACCAGTGTATGTCAGTTTGGTGCTGTTCTCTGCACATTTGTGTTCCTGAATGTGTTCTCTGTTCTAAGGCAAAGTTGAAACTGCTGATAAACTTCAGATAATGAGCGTATGATTCAGCTGGGTTGTTAATGCTCAGAGGGCTTTGACTGACAGGGTAAATCATACATGTGAGGATCTGCATTCTGTTTATCAGTGAGATGATGATGATGATGATGATCGCATCAAAATAAATTAACATGATTACAGGAGAGGATGACATCAATGTCCAAGTGAAATGTAAATTAAGTGGAGACATGTGAGAAGATTTTATTGCCTAGAGGTTTCAATTTCACAGCTCAAGAGACTTAAAGGAATAGTTCACCCAAAAATGAACATTTGCTGAAAATGTCCTCACCCTCAGGCCATCCAAGATGTAGATGAGCTTGTTTCTTCATGGGAACAGATTTGGAGAAATGTAGCATTCCATCACTTGCTCACCAATGGATCCTCTGCAGTGAATGGGTGCCGTCAGAATGAGAGTCCAAACAGCTGATAAAAACATCACAATAATCCACACCACTCCAGTCCATCAGTTAACATATTGAAATGTGAAAAACTGTGTTTGTAAGAAACAAATCCATCATTAATTTTTAAACTTTAAACTGTTGCTTCTGGCTAAAATATGAGTCTATAATATTGCTTTCTCTAGTGAAAAAGTTGTCTGAATCAGGAGAGAAATATGCAGATCAATCACGATTACAAGCAAAAACATTCAGAACAGTTCTAAACAAATATATTGGTGGATGTTGATGTGAGAGGACAAAAGGGGATGGACTTTTTCACTAAGGGGAAGATTATGGACTTTTATTTTGGCCAGAAGCAAAACTTGAAAACATCTTAATGATGTATTTATTTCTTACAAAGGGCAGCTTTTCACTTCAAAAGATTTTAATTAAAGCTCTGGAGTGGTGTGGATTATTGTGATGTTTTTGTCAGCTGTTTGGACTCTCATTCTGACGGCACCCATTCACTGGTGAGCAAGTGATGGAATGCTACATTTCTCCAAATATGTACTGATGAAGAAACAAACTCTTCTCTAAAACACTAGAGGAGACTTGAGATTATTGGACTCTTTCTCAGGAGAACATCAGGTTTGATTGCATTGCTTTCTGGGAGAATCTCACTTGTGATTTTTAAATCTCAATGAGGTAATGTGTTTGTGTAGACTTGCATTGCGTATTTACATACTGAAATCTTCCTGAAATAATGACATGCTGCATGTGCGTGAACCTGTGCATTCTTACAACCTCCATGACCGCTCTTAACCTGAGGTTTGGCAAAGAGATCAACCCAAACCTGAAACTCAACAAGTCTTTAACTATGCAACGACTGCATGCTTATCCTGTATTTGTCCCAGCTGTTATCATATAGGATAAGACTGCTAACATTGGGAACTACACATTGTTCTGCTCATCAGAATAAAAGAGGAAAGTGTTACATAACTCATGCACAACTCCAGACATGTTTCAGTGATTATGTTGGCTTGACAAAATGAGTATGCTATTATTGTGCAAACTTCTATATCAACAGCCTCAGAACCAATTGTAACCACATTTAGCAACTGCCTAGCAACCTATTAGCAACACGGGGGCAGTCGTGGCCTAATGGTTGGAGAGTCAGACTTGTAACACAAAGGTTGTGGGTGTGAGTGTCGGTACCCACTTGAGTCTTGTGCCCACTGCTCCAGGTGTGTGTGTGTGTGTTCACTACTCAATGCTGTGTGTGTGCACTTGGATAGGATAAATGCAGAGCATAAATTCTGTGTATGGGACACTACTTGGCCTCACGTCACATAAAACACTTTAGCAGCTAAACAGTTAAATATTCATATTCATGTACACTATAAAATATGTTTCAAAGTTAAAACAAAAATTATTGGAGTACATTTTACAATAAAATACTACTTCTTTCTACTTCAAACCATATTTAATACAAAGTGTTACTTGATGTTTCTTTGTTAAATAATTGTGAAATTTACAAATTTTTGAGTGAAAATTGTTTCTACACCACATTTTTAAGTGTTATTGAACAGAATGCACACTTCTTTGTACAGAATCTGTGACATGATGTTAATTACCATAGAAAATAATCTCAACTCAGTTTGCAAAAACAAAGAAAAAGCATTTACAGAAATGAATTTGCAATGGAAGTCTTTGGGGAAACTGTTGACCCATGACGTGCCAATATAGTTCTTCTAAAGCTGCACTGAAGGTCAGAATACATTTCTTTGTGCCTCCCAGACATGCCTGCAAATAAGCCTGACATGACCTGAGAATCTGGACGCTCACATTCAAGAGCAAAGGTCATATTGACTCTGTCAAACAGACAGTGAGGCATTTTAAGGGTATTAGGATCTTTGATATTATTGACTCGCGTGTGTGTGTGTGTGTGTGTGTGTGTGTGTGTGTGGATGCTAAAGGTGGAATGTCTGCAAGTTAAGCAGTTAAAGTCTCACACCAAGCACAATTCTTCCAAGAAAATGGTTCAGATAGAATCTACCACAAAAAAAGGTCAAGAAAACCAATTAACTCGCTGTTCCAAATCCTGGATCCACAAAAGGGGAATTCAAAAGAAGAAAAAAAGTATTCAGATTTTATCTGTAAAATCTTTCAAATTTATTTGTGTGAGTATATGTGTGTGGGTGTTGCCTTTATTGTGAGGACAAAATGTCTCTGAAAGGTCAAGAAAACCAATTAACTCGCTGTTCCAAATCCTGGATCCACAAAAGGGGAATTCAAAAGAAGAAAAAAAGTATTCAGATTTTATCGGTAAAATCTTTCAAATTTATTTGTGTGAGTATATGTGTGTGGGTCAGGTGTTGCCTTTATTGTGAGGACAAAATGTCTCTGTAAGGAAAGTAAACTCTGAAACCAGCCAATAGTCCCCATGAGGAAAAAACTAAATTTACTACATAATGGTATAATGAAACTCTAAAAATTCAAACATGGGTGTCCATCAGACCGAAATAATGGATTTGTTTCTTACAAACGCACAGCTTTTCTCTTCACCATAACTGATGGACTGGAGTGGTGTGGATTTCTTGTTGATTATTGTGATGCTTTTATCAGCTGTTTGGACGAATGTCTGCAAGTTAAGCAGTTAAAGTCTCACACCAAGCACAATTCTTCCAAGAAAATGGTTCAGATAGAATCTACCACAAAAAAAGGTCAAGAAAACCAATTAACTCGCTGTTCCAAATCCTGGATCCACAAAAGGGGAATTCAAAAGAAGAAAAAAAGTATTCAGATTTTATCTGTAAAATCTTTCAAATTTATTTGTGTGAGTATATGTGTGTGGGTGTTGCCTTTATTGTGAGGACAAAATGTCTCTGTAAGGAAAGTAAACTCTGAAACCAGCCAATAGTCCCCATGAGGAAAAAACTAAATTTACTACATAATGGTATAATGAAACTCTAAAAATTCAAACATGGGTGTCCATCAGACCGAAATAATGGATTTGTTTCTTACAAACGCACAGCTTTTCTCTTCACCAGACTTTAACTGATGGACTGGAGTGGTGTGGATTTCTTGTTGATTATTGTGATGCTTTTATCAGCTGTTTGGACTCTCATTCTGACGGCACCCATTCACTGCAGTGGCTCCATTGGTGACATAATGCTAAAATTCTCCAAATATGTTCTGACCTGTTTCAGCACATTTTAATGCAACTATTCCTTTAAGGGTATTTTAGGTCAAATCCATCATTCACAGTCGATTCTGTCATCATCTATCTACCCTCATGTCACTCCAAACTCGTGTAACCTTTACCTGTAGAACACAAAATAGGTTATTATGAAAATGTCAGAGCTGCTCTAATCCATACAATAGAAATGCATGATGATCACTGTCAAGTTGTACTCTTTTTTTTTTCTTTTTTTTTTTGCCTTTGGAAATGTTTAGAACCACCACTGATTTCCCCTCAAAGATGGTACATGATGGTCAGTATGAAAACAACAGAAGTCAAGAAAAACAAATGAGTATTTGTGTGTGTTTTTTTGTGTGTTTTTTTTAAGATCAGAAACTAATTTAAAGAGCATTTACAGTCTACCGAAATAATGTTCTTGCTGTGGTATCGTATAAATCCAACAAAGAAAGAAACTAAATGTTTCAAAATTGAAACAGTAACATTCATATGTTTCCAGGAATTTGTTATAATACACAGAGTCCTTGTCTCCTACCACAGCTGTCATGAATTTCTGAAAACTGTTTGGCCAAATGCGGTGAAGAAACACATTGAACATTACTACCAGATGCTCTTAATACATTTTATTGTCATGCAGTTTTATCAAGATGAGAGGAGGCTTTGAGCAAAAAACAATAATTGAATACTTAAATTGGACGTTACATTTTTCATGCTCTTCATGTCAAGACAGAATATGATTGTGTAACTTCATGTCATGAGCAGACTTTGGATTTACCAGTCAGTGTTACTGTAGTTTACTAAAACCAAAACATTTTTATGTGCAATGAGTAAACAAAAAATTCCCTGAAATAAAACAGGCGACCCCTCACCCCCTCACGACGGACATCACCATGAGCCGCCCGACGTGGTGTCCGATGACGAAAAGGAGCACAACAAGAAGAAGAACAAGTTTAAGAAGAAGGAGAAACGCAGTAAGATAAACTCACTCACACGCTGTGTATTTACACTCAACAATGCCCTTATACTGATACTTGCATCTAAATAAAGACTTGGATGTTGTTGCATTAGATCACAAGATATAACGCAAGTGACATTCATTGTAAATAAAGAAACCACAGGAGCACTTTTCATGCCATTTATGTTATTTTGGTATCATTGAGATACTATTATAGTTCTTATTAATTGTTTTAATTTTTTTTTTATGTTTTCTGTTTTTATTTTAATTTTAGTTAAAGTTTTAGTAATCTAGTTGTTGTTGTTTTTTCTTTAATTTTTGTAACTTTTTTTTTTTAATATGTAAACTATAAAATATGTGTAACTATAAGTTAGTTTTTAATACATGAATTTAGTACATGAATTCAAGTGCCCTGGCAACCAGCTGAAATAAAATAAGTTTACATTTTATTTTATTTCAGTTAAAATGTATTCTATTACAAGTAACATTTTTCTGTTTTTATTTTTTTATTAACTATAATAATCCTGTTTCATGCAAAACATTTAACAAAGACATTTGTTCAGTTTGAATCCTGTAGCATTTGAGCTTCTCTTGATTTAAATATTTATAATTTTTTTTCCTACATTCCTTTTAGAGAGCCACTGTAGATCTTTGCACAAGATATCCTTGAATCTTTTATGTACAGAAATTAGTTTGACCCAAGTTTGCAATATATATTTATATGATTGACCGACACTACCTTTCAAAAATTTGGGGTCAGTTTTTCTTTTGGAGTAATGATGCTGAAAATTCAGCTTTGCATCACAGGAATTATATATATATATATAAGGCAGTCATTTTTAAATTGTAATAATTTTTCACAATATTACAGTTTTTACTGTATTTTTGATCAAACAAATGCAGCCTTGATGAGTATAAGAGACTTCCAAAAACATAAAAAAAAGAATTTACCAACGCCAAACTTTTGAATGGTACTTTATATATGAAATAGCATCAAAAGACTAGTGAGATATCATTTTTGTAGCTATATAGCCCAGCTCTAGTTGATAGTATGGACTTCTGCCCTCAGTGTGCAGATGTTCCAGTTTCTGTGCAGCCTCAGAGTTGAATTAGTTGTTTTCCTGCCGCTATATTTAGCCGCCCTTCAGCAGCCTATTGCACACAAGCAGGAAGTGATGGAGCTTTTAAAGACACACCTTGTCCATCCCTGTAGGTGTGTTATAGTGACTGAGGAGGGGCCAGTCATGAATACTGGCTGATGGGGTCAGAGCCGTGTTTGTGAGCCGCATCAGGGTGAAGGCAGTGTCAGGACAGGGAAATGGATCACTAAAAAAAGAGCTGGCACAGGGGGATATTGCTAAATTGTAAGCTGACCTCTTTAGAGCAGTTTTCAGTGTCTTTCTATCGCTCTCGTTTCATTCTGCTCCTCACAGTCTCACCTAATGTTCAGAGACACAGACAGTGGGACAGTAAATTTTGCACAGCCGTTAATAGGATGGTTTCTGTTTAGCATCAGGTATTGGAAGAAGGTTGCTTCTCTTCTCTTCTCTTCTCTTCTCTTCTCGTCACCTTATCTCTTCTTTTTTATCACTTCTCCCTTTAGCCGAGGGATACGCTGCGTTCCAGGAGGACAGTTCTGCCGATGAGGCTGAGAGCCCGTCTAAGATGAAGCGCTCCAAGGGCATCCACGTCTTCAAGAAGCCCAGTTTCTCCAAGAAGAAAGAAAAGGACTTCAAAGTGAAGGAAAAGGGGCTTAAAGAGGAGAAGGCCAAGGACAAGAAGTCCAAAGACCTGACGGCAGCGGACGTTGTGAAACAGTGGAAAGAGAAGAAAAAGAAGAAAAAGCCCAGCGCCGAGCCCGAACCTGTCATCACAGAGGTGGCGTCGACGACGTTCCGGCCGATCTTCGGAGCGCCTTTTGCCGAAGCGGTGAGGAGAACGGCGTTGTATGATGGGATACAGCTCCCGGCCATCTTCAGAGAGTGTGTGGATTACATCGAGAGCTACGGCATGAAATGTGAAGGCATCTATCGTGTCTCCGGTACGACCCTGTGAAATAAAATCTCATGTTTATGTTTATTTAAAGGAATATTCTGGGTTGTTTTCTATTATTGCACACAATCATTTTCAGTAATGCACTGACCTAATATTAATTATTAATAATTATTTTATTAGTAACCTAAATTATTACAAATAAAAAGTTCTTGTACATGTTATTTGTGAAATTCTCTTATAAACTGTGAGGGAGAAGTCAAATTATCAACAGTATGCCATTAACATTAAGCTAAAAATCACCCAGAATATTCCTTTAAGCTCATTTCAATTTAGGATAGCACTCTATTGCCAGGGTGTAACATTTTTATTTTTCTCCCACCAGACAAAGTGACTGATGAATACTCCATCAGTATTCATCAATACCACCAATTTTTATAATTATAACATTATAACAAATATATTTTAAAAATTCATTATTTATAGTACAGTTCAAACATTTGGGGTTGTAAGATTTTCTTAATGTTTTGAAAGAAGTCTCTTATGCTCACCAAGGCTGTGATTATTTGATCAAAAATACAATATAGTAATTTTGTAAAATATTATTACAATTTAAAATAACTATTTTCTATTGGAATAGATTTTAAAATGTAAATTATTCCTGTGAAGCAAAGCTGAATTTTCAGAAGGCATCAGTTGTGCTGCTTAATATTTTTTGTGGAAACCAGATTCTTTGATGAATAAAGTTTAAAAGATAATTTACTTGAAATATAGATCTTTTGTGACATTATAAATATTTTTACTGTAATTTTTGATCAATTTAAAATAACCTTGCTGAATAAAACTGTTCATTTCTTTCTTTCAAAAAAAAAAAAAAATCATCAGCAGTGTATATATAAAAGTGAACAAATGTGCGAAGCAAATCTTAACATCTGTAATCTCAATGTGTTTTCACATCTGTGTCCAAATGTAGACTTTTAAAGCAGTTTAAAAGTATTTAAAGGGGTCATATGACGTTGCTAAAAAGAACATTATTTTGTGTATTTGGTGTAATGAAATGTGTTCCACTTTTGATAGAATTTTAGTCCATTTTCCATTTATGATGTTTAATACAATGCAAGACCACTCAAATGAAGTCACATGCTTAGGTCTATCTCAAAAGTGCTCACACTGCATGCCTGAGTGTTACAAATATCTGAATGAACAACGAAGACATGCACCTTGCCAGCTTTTCTTTTGTCTGCACGTAAAAGTCCAAATCAAATGTTCCTTGCAGCTTCCCGCGGGGAGCAGACTCCTCCTGGCCTGGCTCATCACTCACATGGACCACGTCATCGCCCGCGAGACTGACACCAAGATGAACATCCAGAACATCTCTATTGTGCTCAATCCAACCGTACAGGTGAGTTTATAATCTACAGGTGATGTTTGCTTGATGCGATATGCCTTATTCTACAGTTGTATTGGCAGGTCTGAAAATGTTTTTTTTTTTTTTTAATGAACATGCTACATTAATAAATTCTTCTCTTTCAATTCATTATGCTAAATCATTGTAGGATTTTAATAAATTTGTATAAAAAATTAAATTATTATAAAATATACCACTATTACCACTATTATAAAATATACCAAAATATAGCAATAATTTATACATTGACATTTATATAGAAATATTTTTATTGAATATTTTAGGCCTGTAGAAGAACATTTATCACTGATTTGCAATCAGATTAATCAGATTATTTAATAAAATCCCTTGTTTTTTTGTTCTTAATATGAATTTTCAGAAAATTAGCAATGCTCATTTATTATTATTTTTGTTATTATTTAAACACAGCGTTTCATGTTTTATCACTCCACAAACTCTTTCTTCTCACATTAAAACAGATTAGCTTTAGCTGAGTAAATATTGTGAATGATATTGGGTGTTTTTCCATTTGCAATATTTTGTAAATTCAACACATTATATATAATTTATTAATAATAAATGCTTTTATTTATTTATTAGAAGAACATTTCTTAACATAGGTTGATTTGATTACATTCTCACCCATATGAAATGTTTTTAATAAAATTAAAGCTATCTTTCCCGCCAAATATTAGCAAAAATTATTTTACATTATCACTAATTATTATTGTTATTATTGTTGTTGTTTTAATTACTGGATTTCAAGTTTCTTGTATCACTTCATAATCTTTTTTAAATATTATGAACAATAATGGCCCTTTTTCCATGTGCAATACAAAAAGTTAATTTTGTACCCTGGATTGATGTACACAGTAAAGATTTTATTCTGTACGAGTAGTTTAGTATAGTAAAATGTTGCAAACTTGCTAATCGTCGTTAATAGTTTTACAGTAGATGGTTTTGGACACATTTTTCTGCTCTGTTCAGCTGAAGGCTGTTCTACTTTATAGTCTCTCAGGACACATGGAGGATAGAGGTGCCCTCATACTGCTAATGAGATCTTTGTTTGGGGTCATTTTTATTTGAGAGAGGACTGCAAATGACGTGGAGAAGAGGGGGTAGCATGATTGGGCAATAACAATAAATTTACCTTCCATAAACAGTGGTTCTGTCTTTTTTTTTTTAAATGTTCACCATGGCTGTATATTCCTGTATGACAAAAAATCAGTCCTTTGTTCTTTCTGGTTTGTAGATTGGGAATCGTGTGCTGTACGTGTTTTTCACTCACGTCCGCGAGCTGTTCGGTGATGTGGTTCTGAAGCCGGTTGTCCATCCTCTGCGTTGGTCCAATATGGCCACCATGCCGACCCTACCTGAGACCCAGGAGAGCATTAAAGAGGAGATCCGCAGACAAGTGGGTCACAGAACTGAAACAATACAGCTGTAGCCCTACACTTAAAATAAAAGAAGTTTGTCAATCTCACAAACATATCTAATGGGTCACAGTTCACCCCAAAACTTACAAGAAAGATGACAAAATTATATTTTGCATAAAGAATAATGCACCTTTTTAGGACTGACTGTTAAGATTTTCGTGACAATTTTGTCATTTTGAGATCCAGATCGTATGATTTACCTGGAAGAGGAAGCTGTATCATGGAAGAAGTTTTGTTTTATGTTTTACATAAAATAATTTGTTTTATTGTGTCAAAGGCAAAAGGAAATGCTTGTGATTATTCAAAACAGGAGATGAATCCAAACTTTGTGAGTGAGGAGAGACTGGAAACAAAAACAGTTCTTGAGCAGCAAAAACGAAAACAGTCCTGACTTGTGTGAATCTATAGCTGCTGTCACATGACTTCGACAAACTAACAATAACAGAACATTTTATGGCTCAGAGGTTGCTCTGTGTGAGAGATGATTCTCATAAAAACCTGTTGAAGGACTAAGACACAAATGAGTCAATTATCATACAGTGCGATTATAGAGTTGTTAAATGTATGCAGCTCAGATCATTTGATGAGAAATATTTGAGTTCATTGAAATCTCTGACTTAACTGCAGATTGCTAAACACAGTTTGAGAGGTTGCGATCTTTTTCTCAGGAGGGAAGTCAGAGAAACAGACAAAACACGAGGAAAAAAACAGTCTTATTTGCTCTAGGACAGCTGAGATTTGTAGAGGTCTTGTTTGTGAGTTATAGTGAAATTTCGGAAACCAAAAATTGTCAGCAAAAAAAAAAAAATGCATTTTCCGTTTCAGCCGAAATGGTTTTGGAGAACCAAAATCACTGACCAAAACAGTGTCATTTAATTAGTGCTTCTCCGATGGCACATATTATACTTTTACTTAACCTGTTAGTGATGTTTTAGTAAATATATGTTTGAATAAATCTGTTATGAATAAATCTGTCATGATTGTTTATGTTATGTTTATATTTCAACAACAAATTGGAACAGGAGCAGAATTCTAGTTCATGCTATTTAAATGTTTCTATAACTAGTTTTTATTTTAAATGTTGATTATTAGTTGACCGATTATTTCATTATTAAATAACATTATTTTCGCTTTCCGTAAATGGAAACTTCTTCAATTTCGGTTTCGGTGTTTCAGTAAAAAGTTCATTTCAGTGCATCACTACTGATTTTACATGTGTGCATGTGTTTTTCTGCAGGAGTTCCTCTTGAACCGTCTGCACAGAGATCTGCAGGCCGGTGTGAAGGATCTGTCCAAGGAGGAGAGACTCTGGGAGGTGCAGCGGATCGTCACCGCACTGAAACGCAAATAATTTGTTTTATTGTGTCAAAGGCAAAAGGAAATGCTTGTGATTATTCAAAACAGGAGATGAATCCAAACTTTGTGAGTGAGGAGAGACTGGAAACAAAAACAGTTCTTGAGCAGCAAAAACGAAAACAGTCCTGACTTGTGTGAATCTATAGCTGCTGTCACATGACTTCGACAAACTAACAATAACAGAACATTTTATGGCTCAGAGGTTGCTCTGTGTGAGAGATGATTCTCATAAAAACCTGTTGAAGGACTAAGACACAAATGAGTCAATTATCATACAGTGCGATTATAGAGTTGTTAAATGTATGCAGCTCAGATCATTTGATGAGAAATATTTGAGTTCATTGAAATCTCTGACTTAACTGCAGATTGCTAAACACAGTTTGAGAGGTTGCGATCTTTTTCTCAGGAGGGAAGTCAGAGAAACAGACAAAACACGAGGAAAAAAACAGTCTTATTTGCTCTAGGACAGCTGAGATTTGTAGAGGTCTTGTTTGTGAGTTATAGTGAAATTTCGGAAACCAAAAATTGTCAGCAAAAAAAAAAAAATGCATTTTCCGTTTCAGCCGAAATGGTTTTGGAGAACCAAAATCACTGACCAAAACAGTGTCATTTAATTAGTGCTTCTCCGATGGCACATATTATACTTTTACTTAACCTGTTAGTGATGTTTTAGTAAATATATGTTTGAATAAATCTGTTATGAATAAATCTGTCATGATTGTTTATGTTATGTTTATATTTCAACAACAAATTGGAACAGGAGCAGAATTCTAGTTCATGCTATTTAAATGTTTCTATAACTAGTTTTTATTTTAAATGTTGATTATTAGTTGACCGATTATTTCATTATTAAATAACATTATTTTCGCTTTCCGTAAATGGAAACTTCTTCAATTTCGGTTTCGGTGTTTCAGTAAAAAGTTCATTTCAGTGCATCACTACTGATTTTACATGTGTGCATGTGTTTTTCTGCAGGAGTTCCTCTTGAACCGTCTGCACAGAGATCTGCAGGCCGGTGTGAAGGATCTGTCCAAGGAGGAGAGACTCTGGGAGGTGCAGCGGATCGTCACAGCACTGAAACGCAAGCTCCGCGAGGCCAAGAGACAGGCAAGAGCTCTGACCCCTGACCCTTGATTTACTGCACATCAGCACACATGAGTTTCATAATGAGTTTGTCTGAGAAAGAAGAATCAAATGCAATTCCTTACAGAAAGAATAATGCTGACATTTTAGATCAAATGAAAATTAGGAATGTTGTAAACCCAAATGCAGAGAGGTATTTAGGGCTGGGCAGTATGACTATATATATATATATATATATATATATACAGTATATACATAAAGTGTCTATCTGTTCTACCTGTTCCGTGGTATGCAAATATATCTGCGTAACATAGTACTACTTAGTTATATACACCTTTGAGTGATAAGGAAACATGCATGAATGAGAAAATAAAGAGTGAGACACTCTTGATTAAGAGCAATAAGCAGTGAAAAATAACTCAATGCGGTGCTCGCACTGACTGACACACGCTCTCAGAAAGCACCTCTCTCAGACAGCATACGATCGCATATTTGGGACGTGCATGGCGACGTTTAATAAAGTTATTAACTGCAATAAGCAGTGAAAAAGAACTCAATCCGCTACTCGCGCTGACTGACACACAGCCGAAGCGCGTGCACTGAAAGCCCCTCTCTCAGATAGCATGCGATTGCGAAAACAGATCTCTTTCGTGCTTGAATGGTCAAATACGCACACAATTATGTCAAGTTGCCCGTCGTGTGGAGTATTCACGTAAACACAGTCGGCTATGTGTTAAATAAACGTAAAGTTGTATCAGTATATTTTATCAGTGCAGTTGGTCTCAAAGGCACAGCAGCCTTATTTACCTGCTGCTGTCTGTCATTATTAATGTTAATCACTCACTGCACTTGACTGAATCACTTTTGGATCCGTTTGAATCAGTTCATGTTTGATTGATACAGTGAAGACTATGCAGTGTTTTATTTATACACTTTATTCAATTTCATATTTATTCGATCTATTGTGTTTGTAATTTGCTTCGTTTTCTTAGTTTATAACAAAAATAAAATAAAAATACCTATATCGAGATATATATCGTTATTGTGAAATAAAATTTCTCATACCGTGAAATAAGATTTTGGTCATATCTCCCACCTCTAGTAGAAATTAAGAAAATATATAATGTGGAAGAATTAAAGGTATAGTTCACCCAGAAATGAAAATTACTCCATGATTTGCTCACCCTCAAGCCATCCTAGGTTCTATATAATATGGATATTTTTCTTACACAAACACATCGCTTCACTTCAGAAGACCTTTATTAACCCCCCGGAGCCGTGTGGAATACTTCTTATGATGGATGGACTTTATTTTGTTTCAAAATCTCGTCCCCCATTCACTGCTATTATAAAGCTTGGAAGATGATTTTCATTTTTGAGTGAACTATCCCTTTAACTTTTATTTTGAGAACTGTTTCCAATATTTTGTATTGTAAACAATAATCAATTATTGTTTTGTTTTGTTTTTTTGTTTTTTTAATAATCAATGATTGTGTATATGTAAACCTATGCTTGCCTCAAAAACAATGTATACCCCTTGCTCTGTTGTTTTATTTATTTGTTTTTTCCCTGTATTTCTTTAACTATACAAAACATTTTATTGAAAAATCAATGTTAAAAATAAAGTAAAAAAAGAAAGAGATGAATGAACAAATCACAACTTAAAAAAACGTTATAAAAGATTGGTAATGAAATGAGACCAGATTTATTTTTAGATTTTTTTTAAATCGAAGATAAACTTTAAAAACCCTTTTGATTTTATATGTTGTTTATATTCATTTACTTTTTGCTCAATTTCACTTGTTTCTTGCCATGATTATACAGTAGCCGGTTAGCATGATGCTAAATTCTAAACAAACAAAAAGCTTTATTGTAGGCCCCTTCTGTAAGAAACTGCTCACTAAAAACAAATGTTTGCAACTATAAAAAATTTAATTTATGCCCCATTTTTTAAAATCATGCCACACTTCTAGAAACCTCCTCATGTGTCGTTTCTTCTCTGTCCCTCTGAATCTGCAGGAGTGTGAGACTAAAATCGCACAGGAAATCGCCAGCCTATCTAAAGAGGACGTTTCAAAGGAGGAGATGACTGAGAACGAGGAGGAAGTCATTAATCTTCTCCTGGCACAGGTGAGGAGGCCACCTGCTCGGACGCTACCGCTTGTGTTTCAGATGCTGGTTCGACACTGAAACGGCTTTCTGACCGATAAACAAATCAGCTGGTCAATGATAAGCGGCACTGTACTTTGCATAGTATACGCCACAGCTGTTTTTAACACATGAACCTACAGAAACACATAATGTGCAGATGCTGGCATGCAAACGTAAGCAGCATGTGAAAGAGGGGTCTTTTTTCTGTCATATAGCATGTTCCAATTCTGCCCTCCAGTTTTCTGCACTTGTGGATTGGGATGCAGCCGATGATTCTCTCTGTGATGTTTGGTTTGTTTCTCTACCGCCCCCTGCAGGAGAATGAGATCCTAACAGAGCAGGAGGAGCTGATATCACTGGAGCAGGTGCTACGCCGGCAAATCGCCACAGAGAAAGAAGAAATTGAGCGACTGCGTGCGGAGATCGCAGATATACAGAGGTGAGAGTTCACACACAGGTGAAATGATCAAATGTATTGCTAATTTTAATAATGCATGGTTTCTGTGGGAAGCAACGTTTTCTTTTCTGCTCACCAAGGCTGCAATAAGTTGATCAAAAGTACGGTCACATGATTCTTCAGAAATCATTCTAATATGCTGATTTGCTTAAGAAACAGCTCTAATTATTATCAGTGTTGAAAACAGTTGTGCCTTGGTAAGCATAAGAATCTTCTTTCAAAAACATGAATTAATAATTCATTATTCCACACTTGAACTTTAATGTATGTGTAATTGCCAGTAAATTGATCAAAACAGGGCTACAGTTTAGCAGATCTGAAAAATGCAAGGGTCATCTTACTGTTTCTTTCTTTGACTCATTGTTTTTCATTTTCTGCTTGAAATGACACGCACACACACACACACACATACAGCCGTCAGCAGGGACGCAGTGAAACGTATTCATCAGACAGCGACAGCGAGAGCGAGAGTGAATTCCCCTCACACACACACACACAGCACGTTACTCTGCGCTGCGCAAAACTCCTCATTTGAACAGTCAATAGCAAATACTTAAACTAATAACAAAACATACTTACAGTCGCTGATTCAGAAGCGCCAGATTGTCATAGCAAAGTCGGAATTGACCTTTTTTTTTTTTTTAGAAATAGCCTTTTTGCACATCCAGCCTTGTACTCTTCTAGGTTCAAAAAACTGTCGTCCATAAAATGTGTTGCACAAATTCGAACATCTGGGTTGTGCTGTTCTGTTGTAAATAAATCTTAACCAATGATTCCTAATTGCATCTACTTCCGGAAGGCCAAATAAAGTGCTTTTGCTTTCGCACTGAAACACAGCGTCTCCCTGACATGGCTGCATCAACACTACTGCGGTTCCTGAAACCATGCCTTCTTTCTCTTCGTGCACATTTGGGCGGCATTATGCTAATATTTCCACATCATGACGTAGACATGTGGGGGCGTGTTAGAACGAGCCGTTTTAGGTAGGCGTGGCTGACTCTTAACTTTTATAAAGAATATCTCTTTGGATTTGAGACTTTAGTCTTTGCAACTTTACAGATCTTCTTTATGCACCAAGAGCTTGTAACACTCCAAAGAGAAAGGAAAAATTGAAATCGCATCATATGACCCCTTTAAGTCTAATTGAGTGAACTACATTAGAAATTATTATTATTATTAAATTTGTCCCAAGAAAAACGTTTGCAGGTTTATAAAACAAGTAATTCTGGCTTTAACCATGGATTAACCATGTTTACAACTGCTGAAAAATAGTCGACTTACCAGTGTTATTTTAATATTATAGTTTTCATTAATATTTTGAGTTGTTTATATTTAAATTTAAATTTTTGTTCAATTTTTTTTTTTAAATCATTTTATTGTGTTTGTGTCATTTTCATTATTTTGTTACATTTTTTTTTTCATATGTCTGTATAGATTTTATATGTTTTTAGTTCAGTTATTTTAGTACATGAAGTTAAACTAAATTAAAATGAGAAATGTTGACTTGGCTACTAGTTAAAATTTTGTTATTTTATTTTAGTGAGCATTTATTTTATTTCAAGTAATGGAAAAGTTTTTGTCCAATCAGTTTCTGATGGACAAATTCAAGTGCCATCCTTCATTTTTTTTTTCTTAATCAAGAAGTATATAGATTAATTCAGATATACATCACAATAGAAAAGAAAAGTCGGTTCTGCCAATTTTAATGTGCACAGCAGATCCGTTAATGACTAATTACTTAATTAATTATTTGCTGCTTAGCATTTGGCCCAAACTAGGCCTAAATTGAATTCTATGCATCTATCTCATCCTTGTCTTCGTTTCGTTTCTTTCTCTGCAGAATAAAAACACTCATCTGAATCAGGCCATCCATGAAGAACAGGAGGCCATATTGGAACTGCGTGTTCAGCTCCGCCTCCTTCAAAGCCACAAGCTACAACAGGAGCTCACAGCCCCGTCCACTTCTGAACAGGCCCCGCCCTCCCAGCCCAGCCCAGAAGAGCGATCTAGAGCGGACGAGCCAATCAAACGTGCCGCAGCGGTCGCCATGGAATCCACTGCCGCAACCGCTGCCGCCCCAGCCAATGGGAAGCCTGGAAAAGATGCCATGAAGCCATCGCCCAGCAAAGACAAGAGGGAGGCCAACCTGTAAACCATCTGACCATCACTACACCTGCGCTTGTGTTTGCTCATCACATAACTGTGACATCTTGGGTCAAGGATCAGCAAGGTGAAGTGAGATGTTCATTACACTGGGAGAAAACTGGACAGCAGAGGACAGAGGCGAGATGTGATCGGATGCGATCTGTGATTTGTAGGTCAATAGGTCTAAAGAGAGCCGAGTATGGGAAACATTTCTGATTGGTCATCATCACAATAGAATGAAATTGGATTCTTTTGATTGGTTTAAGTTTATATGTGAAATTGCAGCAGCACAATCAGATCTTTGTGAGTGCTCAGATTCGATCTGCCCTTTGACCCCTGTCTAAACCGATAGGCTAATTCTCTTTTTTTCTAAATAGTTAAGAGTATTAGGGGTTTGTGTTTGTGTTTAAAAATCCCAAGTTTGTAAAAAGAAAAAACAGTGAATCTCATCTGTCCAGGTCAATTTTTACTCCAAAATCAAAAGAAAAAATAGGAAATGTATTATTATATTATATTATATTATATTATATTATATTATACATTAAGAAAATTAAGCCTGTTTTTAAGGCTATACATTTTTTTTTTTTTTGCATTCTAACATTATTTACATTACTATTAAGCACTTCCCACATAATTCTCAATACCTTAATTCAAATAAAATGTCATTCTCATGACGGAAATGTGGAAATATAGAAAAATATTGATATATTATTTGCGTGATAAAGTATATATCATGATACTATTTGTTGTACTGCATTTACGCCGATTTAAATTTAAAAATATTTAATTATAGAATTTTAAGTGCAAATTGTTCTTAATAGTCATTAAATTAATGTCACAATGCAAAAAAAAAAGTTTCATTTTCTTAATGCAAACATATTTTTCCTTTCGATTTTGGGTTAAAATACACAAACGCCCGTTTCCACGGAATAAAAAAAATGTGATTGAAACTTTTAATCTCACAATTTGTAGTTTTGACTAAAAAGAAGTCAGAATTGTGAGCTATAAATTCAGAATTCGGACTTTTCTGAGTTTACATCTAACAATTCTGACTTTTCTTGCAATATAATTTTTTCTCCGAATTTTGAGTTTACATTTTGCAATTCTGTTTTTTTTCTCCCCACCACAGAATAAAATAAAAAAAGGTAATTGTGACTTTTTAATCTCACGATTCAGACTTTGTTTCTTTCAGTTGCTAGTTTGTCTCGTAATTCTGAGGGGAATAAAGTCAGAATTATGAGATATAAACTCGAGTTTCAAGATAAGAAGTTGCAGTTACCTTTATTTATTCCATGGCGTAAACAGGCTTTCATAGAAATGTGACCTGTTTTCTTGAGATTCACCTAAATACTTCCAAGCATTTCAAGAAACTAAGCCATTAAATACTGAGCGCTAATAGGATGTTATGACACAACACTTAACTGCAACCTGTGTGAAAACTCCAAACCACAGGTGACATCCGTGCTCAAGTTACATTCAGTGCAAAATCATTTCAGACAAGCAGATTTACTTTATTGGTTATTATTAACAAATGCATTTTATTTATGCAGTTCAGCTCATAATTAAATCCCAAAGGAGAAATTACTTTGAGAAATATCCTGGATGTCTATTGCCAGTGCAGAAATAAGGTGATGAGAAATCATAGTGGGCTGCCAGCGCTCCTGTTGTGGGTCCAGGTCTAGAACCAAGATCAAACCGAGTGAAAATCAGTGAAAATGAAGTCGTGTGTTTCTGAAACCACTGTGCCATAGGTGACTGTGTGTAGGTGCACAGAGGAGTTACTTTGAAGATGCTCTGGGACATTGTAATACAGCTAAATTGTATTTTTACCTATTAAGATATTCAAAGGAGACGGTTTTGAACATTTATTATAATTGACAAGATTTAATAATCAATATATATAAACATCTAATCTGTAACTGCACTAAAACGTGCAGATCTGCACTTATAGAATGAGAATGAGTTGATTGCCGTTTGTGTAGAATTGGTATCATTTTTATTAGTTTCCGTACATTCACGTAATGCCACGTTATGTTTTTTCAAACAAATTTCGTGAAGCACAAGAATACTTTTGATCACTGATGAAGTTTGAGGGGTTATTATGGGTGGTTTTAATAAGTGTAGGTGATCAGAATCAAAGAAAAAAATATGTTGCATAAATAAAATGATGCTTATAATTGAAAGAAAAGCTCATTTTCTTTTTGCAAAATATATTATTTTTCATTTGATTTGGGGTGAAATATGAGGATTCAGTTTTTTTGAGATCCACCCAACTGATCCTGAAGTTTTGGCACAGTTGTTACAGATGTTCTGACACACTGATCCATAGTCATTTTGGAAACTTGCACTAGATTGTCACCAATTTTTCCTTTTTTACTACCAATATTCTGTCAGTTTCACTTTATTTTGTGATTATTATTTTTGTCTAAAGTGCTTGTTGAATGCTAGTGTACTACTGGATTATTGTATATTATTAATCTCTTTCAGATGTAGCACATTTCCACCCTCATTTTGCTTTTGGTTTGTTTTCTCACTTTCTTTCTTGTCATGCTATCAAGCAAGTTACATTTCAGAAGTACTGTATAATTCTAATCAAAGCTATTGACAGACTGATTGTCAACTATATCCTATGTATAAAAAAAAAAACTTAATGTCTCTCAGTTAGAACATAACTCAAAGAGATACATACCCGCTCATCTACTTTTGGAAATGATAGTTTTTCATATTATAAACAAAGCTTTTGTAGCTCATGATCATTGCGAACAGAATGCTGCCATCTAAAATAAAATGATAGGTTGGACTTAATTCAAGTTTGAGGATTTTTCATTGCAATAAAGAATATGAAGGATCCTGCGATGATCATGCTGGATGCCCTCAGTGCCTGCTGTGATTAGTGTTACCACAGTTATGGACAGACGGAGGTATGTGGTCTAATTTAACACAAGAAGTTACCAGGCAGAGAAAACCACTGGATACAAAGTCCAGAGCTTGAAATCTAAAGTCTGAAGTTTTATTGATGATGGTAATGAATATAAGTGCAGTAAAATATTAAAGTAAATGTTTATTATATTATTATTGCATTTTACATATTACTAAAGGTTGCCCTCTTTGTAAAATAAAATCTAAAATATAGAAGTATACAAATACAAAAAAATACACACACACACATATATATATATATATATTGGCTTATTTTGTTTACTGTGTGGAGACTGATATTCTGATATCGCGTTTGGTCTCATTCTGTATCGCGTATCTTGTCAGTGTCTGCGCTTGCTTGGCCATTTGTTGTGGAGAAATATATATATATATATATATATACGTATTTATGTATTTACATAAACTATGCAATAAAACATACAGTTAAAATTGTGTGTATATATATCAAGTTAGTATATGTATATGTACTAGTAGTATAGATATGTACATATACACACACTAATTCTCTTGCCTGTTTATGATTCAATTTTCACTCAGAACTTTAATTCCTTGCTTTTGTCTTTTATATCTACTTGTTTAACTTTATGGTTTATTGCATAGCTCATGTGAATAAATTATAAATGCATTACAAAATGCTTTATATTTTTTATTTTAGTCTATACATATTTGTATTTTTACTTAATTGAACGATTAGAAGACAAATAAACCATATGCAAATAATAATAATAATAATGGGTTACATTTATTCGGCTCACTCAATTTTATCATTATTATTGGAATTAGAATTAGTATTGTAGTTATATTATTATTTGAACAACTCTCACTTTGAGGCGTGGTTTATGTCATCACGTGATGTGAGTGACAGCTCGGCCGAAATTCTCCGGTCGGTTTCCGTTAGATTTGAGAAAGAGATGGTCAGAGATTGTGTTTTACAGATGAGCTGTCCGCTGTGACCGTGATGGACGAGAGTCGACAAAACAAGACCGGGGACTGTTAGAATAATGCTTCAGCTGCCTTAACGTGCTTTATAATGGCCATCAGGGAACTGAAAGTTTGTCTGCTCGGGGTGAGTGTTGAGATTCCTACGTCTGCGGCTTCATTCGCTTCAGGAGCCGTCGACATAAACGCACTGACTGGAACTCTGATCATTTCGGATTCCTTTTCTCATAATCAACACGTAGAGATGTTTTGCCGTTACGAAGTTGCTCTTTCAGTCATGTGAAGCATCGTGATTTGTTAACACAAATAACTTGGGGTATTTTATGAGAGAGTTGGAGCTAAAGCTGGACGTGTTTTCGCTTAAATTCATTCTTTAGGAATGTTTGCGGCCATGACGTCACCGCCGGCTGGATATTGGCTGTGTTCAAAATGGAATTCTTGCGCCCTGCGCACTTCATATTGCGCAGTATATACTGCGTGCTGCATATAAAAAATAAAAAATAAACAATGTAAAACAGAAACCATTGGCTATGAACTGAAGAGCTACCATACCACTCTGACTGTGTCTGCACTATGTAACACTGTGTGCACAGTATTTAGATTTTTAGCACCAACTGTGATTTAAAGGTCTTTATGACTTATTAATTGAAATTAATCTATGGTTAAGACATTTGATGCAAAATTAGATTTAAAATGCATTCTGAGGTGATAACCAATGTGATGAGTCCAATTGACAACAATGCAGCATACAAAAGTTGGTTTTCAGACGTTAGTCTTTGCAACTTCAGGGATCTTATCTATGCACAATCAGCTTGTAACACTCCAAAGAGAAAGGAAAACTTGAAATCGCATCATATGACCCCTTTAAAACACTTATTCACTTAGAAACTGAAGGTCAGGTTAAGTGCATTGTGGGACATAGTATTCTGTGCAGTATGCTGTAGTCATATACTGTGTGTTATAGCAAAAGTATATCATCCACACAGAAACTTATATTCCATACAGTGTACAATGTGCATACTTCAGAAATCACATACTGCCGAAAAAAAACAAAACATGAAATCTCAAATTCGTAATGTCCACATCATCTGATCTGGCTCTATAATAATCTGAAGTCATGTCAGGCAACAAAAGACATTTAAACATTGATATATCATATATTTGATATTTCGTGATGTTTCAGTGCTTTTGTTTTTCTCATAATCACAGGACACAGGTGTGGGCAAATCAAGTATTGTGTGTCGATTCGTTCAAGATCACTTTGACCACAACATCAGTCCAACGATAGGGTAGGTGCATCTGTTTACTAAACGCTTGATTTACACATAACTGAGGTGAAGAAATCACATCCGTCAGCTCATGTGGAGGAGGAAGAACGTGTGTCTAAATATTCACTCATGAGTCAAACCAACGGTTCAGAACAGCTGATTCAGAATCAGTTCAGTTGTTTCCTCTCAGTTTTGTTTACATCAGCACATGCTGATTTCTCTCGGTTGGGCTACTCATTACACTTGGAGAAGAGAATATTTTTAGCCCTTTGTTTTACACAGTTTGCACTAAAACAGAAACTGTTGCAAAATATTGCCTGTTTTCTTTTTTCTTTTCTTTTTTTCATATTTTGGTCATGGTTACTGTGATGTAATTTCCTCCTTGAATGATGACTGTATTACACATCTATTTTAAATAGTGTATAAATGTATACTATTTAAAAAATAAAAATAGTATTTTAATATATATGAATGTATATGAATATTATTAAATTATGAATTATTTTACAAATGTATTATTATCAAACCATATGTTTATCATGATAATATCTGTTTTTTCAGTGCATCTTTTTTAACTAAGACCGTCCCCTGTGGAAATGAACTTCACAAGTTTCTGATCTGGGACACCGCAGGGCAGGAACGGGTGAGAAAGTTTATTTTGTTTTATTTATTTAGAAATTGGGGTTTAGGTGTATGAATGTGTAATTAAAAGTTTCTGTCAAACTTTTATTCATTTGTGTGTTTGTTCATTTTTATTTCACCCGCCGAGACATAATAAATGTGTGTTTATTTGAAGATCTCTGAGCAGATTCGTGCATCCATTTCTATCTCATGCAACCTGAACATAGTTTGTAAGCTTAAAAACACAACCCATCGCACGATTTCATAGCATTCAGCTTCTGTTTTCCATCCACACATACACACACATGTTTAACGTGTTTGGATTCCTGTCAGTGTTTCTGTGCCCTTTAATTCCCAACAATAGTTCACTCAAAAAGGAAAATTCTGTCATTTACAATTGGAAACATCTTGAGAGTGAGTAAATGATGACAGAAGTTTATTTTTGGATGAACTCTCCCTTTAACACAAGATTAAAGGATGCAAGACCATTTGACATCACAGTTATTGTTTAGAGAAATCACATTTCATTTCCAACACGCACACACAGAGTTCAGAGTTCCCTGTATGTGTGACTCATTGGGTGTGGTGGAAATGTGTGTGTGAGTTTGAGAAGTGCTGGCGCGACTTTGTGCTCACGTCTGTATGTTCAATATTAGTGTCTGTTCAGATTGCTCGGAAAATATGCGTCTCATTTTGAACTTGACGTCATACATCTGCATCTGTCTGAACCAAAACCACCACAAGGCATCCTAATATGCTTCATTAAAACATTAATGCTACAGTAACTACATTTTTTTTTTTTTAAGAAAATATGAGTGGTGTTTTCCTGTGCAAAACTTGTCAGAAGTCACTAACCCCATGTAAGAGCAATAATAATAGAGATGCTTCACTTATTTAAAATATAATCATCAGAATGAACATTTTTAATCTTTAAAAGCTCCAAACATTGACAGTGTATGTTATTTTTCTGCAGTTTCATTCGTTGGCTCCCATGTATTACAGGGGCTCTGCAGCGGCCGTCATTGTTTATGACATCACAAAACTCGTAAGTTGCATTATAGTATGTTTGTGCAATTCATTTTCAAGTTGTTTCTATTTAAAAGGCATGTTTAACAAAACACTGAAATGTGCCATTATGATTGACTCATTGTTTAGAATTGTGGGAGAAATCAAGAATTTTTTAAAGAGAAATCACAAATGAGATCTTGTTTATATTTCAGTTGTTTCTCAGACAGCAATGAGATCAAATGGAGATTTAACTGTTACTGAAAAAGACCCCCGTGATTTCACATCAGTGTCTCAAACTGTGCTCAGATTTTCCAAAGCAAACCTCAGAGATCCCAATATGAACATTTCTCTTCAAATTTATCCGTGATCAAATGATCTGAGCGGCTACCCTCAATTTTATAGCACTGTGCTCTTACTTGATGACAACTATTGATTCGTTGGTGTCTATTTCATTTTAGCTCCTGAGGAATTTCAGGAGAAGCAAAGTTGATACTTAAATGAAATGTATGGAAGAGCAAACTCTTATTTGAAGCTCCATGTGTTTTGTGATGTGTCTGGTTTCTGCAGGATTCTTTCCAGATGTTAAAGAAGTGGGTGAAGGAGCTGAAGGAACATGGGCCGGAGGATATAGTCGTGGCCATAGCAGGAAATAAAACCGATCTGGGCGATATCAGGTTAATAAAACCCTCTTCCTCTTTCTGAAAATGTATTATATTCCCTTAGGTTTCTTTCCAAAACCTGCAGATTTTCTTAAGTAGAATATCTCTTTGGATTTGAGACTTTAGTCTTTGCAACTTTACAGATCTTCTTTATGCACCAAGAGCTTGTAACACTCCAAAGAGAAAGGAAAACTTGAAATCGCATCATATGACCCCTTTAAGACTGGTTTTGTGCTCCAGGGTCACATTTCTTATGTCTTATGTGATCATTTCAACATGAAATCAAAATTGCACTTTAAGAGCAGATCAAATTCATCAAAATGTTCATAACTAATGTTCATAACTTCATAAATAAATAAAATGTAAATGTCTTCAATTCCTAAAGTATAAAATTAAGTCCTGCTTGATGTTTTCCTGATTAAATATCCTGTTTAGCCTTACATTGTGGAAGTAAGGTGGTTTGCGATTGCTGTTTCACTTCAGTTGTGATTATTAGATTATTATTTCAGTTCTGAGAAACTCAGACTCACAACATCTCAATGGCCGCAAACTGCACCTTCAATGATAGTTTTGCTGAGACTGTGTCTCTGTTCCATTTAGAAATTTTTAATCATGCTTAATCACTTTTCCCTCGTAATTTTCCCAGCTGTCTATCTTTGTGTCTGTATAATTACTTGACATTTGCAGGCAGTCCAGTGCTCATTTACCACAAACCCCTCTGATGTTTGTTTCGGTCCTGTCCTCGGTTGATCACGTTCCTCAGACTAAACACTCAGTGATGTCTGTGAGTGAGCTGATTGTTTACTCATATTCAGTGGGTTTTTTTCTAGGGAAGTTCCAACTAAAGAGGCGAAAGATTTCGCAGAGTCCATTGCAGCCATATTTATGGAGACCAGTGCCAGAAATGCAGTAAACATAGAGGAGTTGTTTCAGAAAATCAGTAAGTATCACAAGTGTCCACGCCACATCTGGCCCACCGTAGCAAACGCGAACATTACAGCTTATAGTGCTTGCTAGTGTTTTTGTTTGTTACTGTAGCATCTCCTTCATTATTCACTTTCATTTTCCAGCAATTTGACGAAGCATTCTCGAGTCAATATGGAAGCTTATTTCTCACAAATTAAAAGTTTACATCTCGCGGTTCTTTTTTCCCTGGATTTTTAAACACCTGACCTGACCACATGCAGAATTCTGAGGAAAAGGTTAGAATTGTGAGAGATAAACTTGAATTTCTGATGAAAAAGGTCAGAATTTTGAGAGAAAAAGTCACAATTATTTTTGTATTTTTATTTTGTGGCTTTACAGGGTGTGCTTTACAGTGATTTTACCAGGGTAAAGAGGTTGTTACTGTGAAGCAGGAACCATTTTAATTGTGATAAAACTAACTTAAATTCATGTTTTTTTTATAATATGGTGGGAATGGCAATTTACATATAAAACACATTCATGCTCAATAACTGCACTACTATAGTATTAAAAACAGCGTGACCCTCTAACACTAGCGTACTCTATTCTTTTTCAATTCTGTCTACTTGCTTTCTTTTTATTTATTTAAAAAAAAAAATAATAATAATAATAACTTGACCCTCTAATACTAGCTCTCTCTGTTCAATTTCTATTCTATCTATTTTTTTCTTATTATTTATTTATTTATTTTTTTAAACTTGACCCTCTAACACTAGCGTTCTCTATTCTTTTTCAATTCTGTCTACTTGCTTTCTTTTTATTTATTTTAAAGAAAAAATACAAAAAAATATATATAATAACTTGACCCTCTAATACTAGCTCTCTCTGTTCAATTTCTATTCTATCTATTTTTATTCTTCTTATTTATTTATTTTTTTTAATCTTGACCCTTTAACACTAGCGTTCTCTATTCTTTTTCTATTCTGTCTACTTGCTTTCTTTTTATTTCTTTAAAAAAATAATAAATAATAACTTGACCATCTAATACTAGTTCTCTCTGTTCGATTTCTATTCTATCTATTTGTATTCTTATTATTTATTATAAAAAAAAAACTTGACCCTCTAACAGTAGCGTTCTCTATACGTTTTCAATTCTGTCTACTTTCTTTCTTTTTATTTCTTTAAAAAAAAATACGAAGAATAATAAATAATAACTTGACCCTCTAATACTAGCTCTCTCTGTTCGATTTCTATTCTTATTATTTAAAAATAAATAAATAATAAAACACACACACACACACACACCTTGCTATGTGTACTGCTTTAGACTAACCGGGACTTGTCAGAGCACTTAGATATTACTGCTGTTTTGTTGATTTGATTGCTTCTATTATCCTCAGTTGTAAGTTGTTTTGGATAAAAGCATCTTCTAAATGCTTAAATGTAAAGGTAATGTAAATGTAGTAAGATTTAGTCCTGTAGTTGGTATGATTTTTTTTCTTTTTAAGTACATTAATATTTGTATTCAGCAAGATGCATTAATTTGATCAAAAGTGACAATAAAGACATTTATAATGTTCCAAAATATTTCTATTTAAAAAAAAAAAAATGCTGTTCTTTTAAACTCTCTGTAAAAAATTTAATAAGAAATGTTTCGAATGATTTCTGAAGGATCATGTGGCACTAAAAAATGGAGTAATGATGCTGAAAATTCAGCTTTGCATCACAGCAAAAAATACATTCTGCAATATATTCAAATAGGAAACGGTTCTTTTCAATTGCAATAATATTTCACAATATTGCTGTTTTATAGAATTTTTGATCAAATAAATGTAGCCTCATTGAGCATAAGAAAAAACTCTTACTGACCCCAAACTTTTGCTCGGTAGTGTAGTGTAAATGGAATTCCTTTAGTGGAGCATTTTATTCTAGTAATCAGTGATGATGACACGGAGCTGACTTTAACATGTGTCATTTTCATCTCCTCTGTGTCACATTTGACATCAGTGTGTAGTGAAAAGATGCATTTAATTACATCAACACACTTGTATTTCATTGTATATTATCTAGTGCAATAACATGCACACACAGTGTTTTCTACCTGGTTGTGGCATAATTGTTCATGTTCTCATATCTGTGTAGGTCGACAGATCCCTCCGCTGGAGAACACGGACGCTGACAGCCACGAGTCCTTTAAACTGACACGACAGCCTCCTCCCTCCAGCAAACGCTGCTGTTAGACATCCATCCGCAAGTCACTACAAGCACCCTACAGCGTGATCTCCTGTGGTATCTGACCCATGTGATACATAGATTAGGATCACAATACACACAAATCAATGCGTTTTAATGTAGGAGTCTATTAACCAGATGTGGATACGGTCACATGACTGACAGACATATATATTACAGTAGGAAACTCAGCCATTCTTCAGCTGAACTATTTTGTATCAAGTCAGATTGTTTTCTGAATACTGCAGTGATGCTGAGCAATGTGAGTTATCACAACTTGGAATAATTTTCATATCAAGTCTTTTTAAAAGCAGTATTGTGACAAATAGAAATGTTAGTAGTTAGCACAATGTTTACACAATAAGTGCCTTGGAAATGCCATTTCTATGTCTGACATTGCCGTTTTGATACATAAAAACAATAGTTTTAATAGGGTATTTCTAATCTGGCTTTATTTGACCACTTACAATGACATAGGAAATGAAGAATCCTACAGTGGGTATAGAAAAGAATCACCCTCTTTAAAATAATCACATTTTGTTGCTTTGCAGCCTGAAATGAAGACGGACACAGTTTTTGTTTTAATCAGCTGTATTTACTTTTATTCGTATTTACAACTTATAACATCCAAGTGAAAGATATAACACCAATATGTCAGAAAAAAAATAATAGCATAAAAAAACAGAATCACTGAGTTGGAAAAAGGATCACACCCCCCTCCTAAAAATGACTTGTAAACTCAATCAGGTGTAGCTTCTCGATCACCTTCTCAATAGCACACAAAGCCATTTGACTCTCAACTGTGATCAGCTGTGCTTATTTTGATTCTAGAATATTTACCTTTATTAAATGAAAATATGAGGGAATCAGCCACCAGGGGGCACAATTGGCTTTAAAGTGAACACAAGTTTTGTTAGTTCTTCTGCAAACCTGTGCTTACCTGTTGTTGTCAGTGTTGAAAAGTCTCAACTGTTCATATTTTTTTCCCACTAAATGTCTTAGGTTTGGGGTTTTTCAATTGATTTTGTAACTGAGAAAATTCTGTTCATCTGTTAAACAGGTACACTTGTTATCTGATCACTAAATTTGTAGGAAAACAAACCATTACTAGGTTAATTTCCCCAAAAAGTTTAAACACTGTGATTCTGTGGCACTTGTTGAAGCATTTGTTCATGTTTGCTTACTTTCTCTCAGCCAGTGGCGTGAGTTTGGGACAGGTATCAAATCGTGCCGATGGTTGGGTCATTATTTTTGCAATTCCATTTGGTGACACTAGTGCTTCAGAAATTACACACTTCACCTTTAAGGCTAAAAGCATAAAAGCAGGGTAATTGTGAGCTCTTACATAACCAGCCTACCTCGGTGTGGTCATGAGTGGATTGATTGCCTGTCCTGTATAGTAGTTTTTCAATTTTGTAATCAGAATTATCTTTTCTGTCAGTCACAGCTGGCAAAATCACACATGTATCACATGCAGCGCTGGTTCTCCTAACAGTTTTGTTTTTTTGTTTGTAAATCACCACAGTCATTACTGATCAAGCACCACATGCAATGTAACAATTTTTAGTATATCAATATAATTATAGCTCTTTTCTAAGTTAAAAAGTCTAAAAGTTAGTGTGAATTCACGTAGATGCCTTAACTAGCAAATTCAGTCTGAATCATAACAGGGCTAGGTGAGATCTGGTGACTGATGTGATGACATTTTCAATTAAACTTAATGTTTCCCTTATGTGATGTTGTGACAATGGTATCAATTGTGTCCAATTTCTTTTTTTCTTCTTCAAGCGAACTACGGGTCTAAACTTTTCAGCACTGTTACTATATCTCAGCAGCAGTCTTTCCAGAACAAAATATCTGATTCAGTTAAGTGTTTTTTTTTCTGTGTGGTGTTTGGAACTGGTACCATTTGAACATTTTAATAGTGTTGACAACCATGTTGACTGTGGATGCTTGTTAAAAACATGAACCAGCATTTGCAACACATTCAGCTTAACCTGTCAGTCAAAAGTTTGGACACACTTGACTGAACTGATATTTTGCAGGATCCTAAAACCTTTAAAGTTTGTTTTGCAGACATAGACAATGTATGCATCTATGTATTTACACTACCATTCAAAATTTGGTGTCTATAAGATTTTTTTTTTGAAAGATTTTTTTGAAAGCTCATCAAGGCTGCATTTATTTCGTCAATAGTACATTAAAACTGGTCATATTGTGAAACATTATTACAATTTAAAATAACTGTTTTCTATTGTAATATATTTAAAAATGTAATTTATTCCTGGGATGCAAAGCTGATCACTGCTGCACTGACAACACAGAACTCTACTTCATTTTTTGCACCTTGCTATATGGTTGCTAGAGTGTTTTGAGTAGTTGCTAGGTGGTTGACCTAGTCTGAGTCCAAACCTCAGAAAAGTAATTGCACACCTCAACAAGCTGTACAATTTGAGGTATTATGTTTTTAGCACAAACTGTGTGGCACAAAACAAACAAGCAACAGGAAAGATATTAGGCTTAGTAAGGGCCACTAATTAAGACTCATCTTTTACCATCTTGTTTGTCACATCACAGTAGAAGACAAGTATTTTCTTACACACTCTTATAAATAAAGCTTCTTTATTGGCCTTAAGGGTTCCATGAAGAAGCTTTAATATCCATGGAATTTTTCCATTCTATCTCTATAGTGGAAAAGGTTCTTTAGATTATTAATGTTATGCACAAAATTTTTTTTAAGACTTGTTCACTGAAAGGTTTGGTATCTAAATCACACCAATGGAGTACCTCAGGGTTCGGTGCTAGGTCCTCTTCTCTTTACCATTTCCACACGCATCACTGGGTCCCAGGCACATTCATTTTTATGTATCACTGCTGCACTGACAACATAAAGCTTTATTTTTTTAGCACCTTGCCATATGGTTGCTAGTGTGTTTTGAGTGGTTGCTAGGTGGTTGCTTACCCACCCAATTAAGTCAGTCTATCAAAGTATTTTCTTATACACGCTTATAAATAAAGGTTCTTTATTGGCATCTATGGTTCCATGAAGAAGCTTTAACAACCATGAATTCTTTACATTCCACCTTTATACTTGGAAACGTTCTTTAGATTATTAAAATATTCTGCACAAAAATAGTTATTTTAAGAACTGTTCACTGAATGGTTCTTTGAGGAACTCAGAATGGTCCGTCTATGATATCACTGTGAGAAACGCCTTTTGGAATCTTTATTTTTAAGAGTTTGCTTCAAGTTTCATTCATTTTTATTCTGATATTCTGTGCAGTGATATTGTGTTTGCGACATCTGCTAGGTCAGAGCTGTGTCAAGCACAATTTGATCAGATATTCAAGTATTGTTTTGATTAGGAACCTTTGGAAAACCCTTGAAAAGAAAGGAAATGGAACAATGTCTCGCACTCGTCTTGCTTCCTATTGCTTCTGCAGGAAAATAAAGGCTTTTGTTCTGTGCAGATTACACCTTAAGCTCAGATAACTCTCTGGCTGACCCCGCAGACCCTCTTTTATCTCAGGTAAAACAGCTGTAATACCTGAGTGACCTTTGTGACACAGGTGTTCTTGGCCGGTGGGTGTTTGTGACAGGTTGACGTTGGGGTTTATTACGCTCATCTCCACGCTTCTTGAGTTTAACAGATACGCGTGCGGACGCCCACTGCTTGCCTGGACTTTCTCGCTGATGAGACAAGTGGGCGATTCAAGAGAGAGGAGCGGAACAAAATAACTTGTGGCCAAATGTCAGTAAATCCTGTAGCCCGCATCACCATGGGAACGAGCTGGGAAGAGACAGCAACAGCGGTGGCAGGGGACCGGGAAGCAGGTTTTCACTGCGGCTTCCTAAGATGATCTTTTTATTCTTTCACGGAGGTTCAGATGTTAATGTCATCTGTGCTTTGACTCTTTTTCTACCTCACACAGGGGCTGGAAAATGGCTCCATTTTAGTCAGAAAATGGCTCAGTTTTAGTGTAGAATCTCACTGAATGAGTGTAATTGTGAGTCTGCACATCGGCGTGAATGGATGTTAAAATAGCATTGTGTGCCACATGGCAGTAACAATTTAATTTCTGTCATTGTAGGCACGTGCTGTAGATGTATGTGGAAGCAGAGGTTTTTCGTCTCCTCCTCCTGATCCCAGAGTGGTTCAGTAAGTGTGAGAATGACCTAACTAAAATCATTAGACCTGTTGTTTACACTGCTTGTTAAAATATCATATCAAAATATGTTTGGTGGCTCCTGCACTTGTTAAAATAAAGGTTCCCAAATGGGAGAGCAAATTCCTGTGATGCCTCCTGTAATCCAGTTGTCCGCGATTTTCTTGAACACCGAATTTGAAAGGTATAAGCACTAATATTCCTGTTATGTTCTGCTGTAATTTCGATAAAGCTGCTTGATTTCAAACTTTATTTACAGAAATTGGGAGTGTCAGTATATATTAAATTAACTAAAGCTATTTTTGTGATCCTAGAATTTTCAAAAACTGTATATTCTTTAATAAAACAATAGTTCATAATAATAACTATTATTAATGCAATAAAATGGGTGTTTATATATTTCATTTTTTATATTAGATTTTTAGCATTAGCTAACATGAACAAACTGAGTAATATATATTTTACAGCATTTATTAATTTTATTTATTTTTATATTTTAACTAAGTTAGATTATTGTAATATAACTAAAAATGTATATGTATATGCGGTTTAAGGTTCAAAAAACATAATTTTTCACATACTGTACGGAGAAATGACGAACAACAAGCGCTACTGTGGCAAATTCTTTAAATATAAAAAACGAATAGACAGACGTCAGAACAGCCGGCATTGTAGTCTACTCTTCCAGGATCAGGAAACAGTCCTCCATAAAATGTGCTGCACACAAATGAATATTTGGGGTTGTTTGTTCTGGAACAGTGTTGTAAATACAACTTAACCACTGATTTCTAGTCGTGTCCTCTTTTGGAAGACCAAACAAAGTAGTTTCGCTTTCACAACGAAACACAGCGTCACACACCGCGGCCTTGAGTGAGCGGCGGCCGGCGGATTAACAATCTTAATTTTACTATTTACTAACACACTTTAAAAATCAAAAGTTCTGTTTGTTAACATAATGCACTGTCAACTAACATAAACAACAAACGATTGTTTAATTTATGTCATTATTTAAAAAATGTTTTTTGTCCATTCACTGAAAGGTTCAATGCTGTTCAGAAAGGAAGTCATACAGGTTTAGAGTGAGTAAATGATGACAGAATTTTCATTTTTGGCTGAACTAAGCCTTTAAATGTTGTTTTTTCTACAGTGATATCATTGCAAAGTGGCTGCAAAAAAACTCAAACTCTTGATGCACAAAAAAGTGTAAAAACTTAATGATGTGTCCATATTTGGATGTTTCTGAATTGGTCTGAAGCCATTACCCTCTCTGTGATGATAGACTTTAGATCTGTAAACACTATCATCAGTGCTGAATGGGCCGCAGTTGGACACCAGCTTTTGTTATGCCACAGTTAAAGTGGATGACATTATCTCAGATGTGCATAATACTTTCTGCAGATAAAAGTACAGTCTATAATTAATATCTAAACCCCCTCATTGTTTCGTAGAGAGATACTGTGGGCAAAACCACCAACCGGATTTTGCAAGATCATCTGTGCATTTGTATGCACATGATGAAGACTTTTTAGATGATGGATTAGAAATAAAAGCATACTTGCGTGACAGTAGCTCAGCCCATGATGCATCCTGGGAAATCAGAGTGAATGTGATCATTGTGGTACATTCATAGCCATAATGCTCCTCACCTCTCCAGGCAATTAGTTAATTGCATTTTAATGTTATGCCCAGACAGCAGATGAGAGACAGAAAGAGAGAGAGATGGAGGAAGGCTAATAAAACAGCGTATACCTGGGGATGCGGTGTTGAACACAAGTTGTGTTTTGCGTTAAAAAGGAGAAACACACATTTCTCCACTCCAGATAATTTAAATAGATGCATGCATTAATTGCTCACATGGTTCTGAATTTCATTTACTGCGGTTTTGGTTGTGTTGTAGTGATTTTGGTGAACAATTAAAGGAATAGTTCACACAAAAATGAAAATTTACTCACCATCAGGCCATCCAAGATGTAGGTGTATTTGTTTCTTCATCAGACAGATTTGGAGAAATGTAGCATTGCATCACTTGCACACCAATGGATGCTCTGCAGTGAATGGGTGCCGTCAGAATGAGAGTCCAAACAGCTGATAAAAACATCACAATAATCCACAAGTAATCCACACCACTCCAGTCCATCAAGTAAGGTCTTGTGAAGTGAAAAGCTTTGTGTTTGTTAGAAACAAATTCATTATTAAGGTGTTTTAACTGTAAATAGTCATTTCTGGCCATATTGCAAGTCCATAATCCATAATAATGCTTTCTCCAGTGAAAAAAAAGTCCATCTTCTGTTCTTTCACATCAAAATCCACCCACATCTTTATTTAGAACTGTTTTAGACTGTTTTAGCTTGTAAACTGTGCTTGATCTGTGTGTATTTCTCTCCTGATTCACACAGTATAAGTGGAGAGAGCAATATTATGGATAAGAGGACTCCTATTTTATCTGGAAGCAACGGTTTTAAGTTTAAAAATGTCTTAATGATGAATTTGTTTATTACAGACATGCAACTTTTGGCTTCACAAGATGGTATTTGATTGGAGTCGTGTGGATTATTGTGATGTTTTTATCAGCTGTTTGGACTCTCATTCTGACGGCACCCATTCACTGCAGAGGATCCACTGGTGAGCAAGTGATGGAATGCTACATTTCTCCAAATCTGTTCCCATGAAGAAACAAACTTAAAATATTATATTCATTTTGGATCAACTATTCCTGTATAGGCCTCTATTATTTCAGTTGTGGAGGTTTTTTTGATAAAGGGAAGATTTTGGCTAAAATGTATGTATTTAGTTGAGTCAGTTAAAGCTCCTCTTTGTGTTTACAATTAAATACATGTTGCATGAATTACATTTTGTGTTTCAGTGGAAGCTGTATATTTCACTGTTTGTTAAAGATATTCACACGATCATCTATACAAATTTGTGACCTAAAATAATGCAGGATTTTAAATTTGTCATAATGTGCCTTTGCTTCTTTCTTGACATGTGAGCTGGCTGTTCTTTTGCGTGCACAGACCTAAAACAGCTATATTTAAATCTGGAGAACTGGATGTCTACTGTGACTTTTACATGCATTTTCTCAAATTAGGTGACTTTTGGAAAAGTTTTCTGCTTTTGCATGAACAATATGGATGTGCGTTTCCATAGTCCTCTCTCCAAGTTTCCAGGGAAACAGACGGGCAGATCAGAGAACAGCAAATCAAACACAATTATACATCATCTTGGAGCACTATTTCATTCAAAATGCTTCTCTCTAACTGGCCAGCTTTAAGATTCTACCAGTTGTGAATAATATACAAAAAAAGGTTTAATTGATTAGGCGTTTTGAACCCTGCCCATGGCAGCCCGCTCATATTATCCATGCTTCATGATTTTCCTGATTGAGAGAAGTGGTTTTCCTGCATGAGAAATGACACACTGCCCATTTTTGATTATGTTCAGAATGGCATACTGCAATACCACTCATGCTATTTTCTGCTGTATCATGCATACTATGCTGTGAAGTATGCAGTGTCTTTGCTAGAACTGATCTGTGCATATTTCTGTCCTAATTCTTTTTCACTGGAAAAAATCTATTTTATGGATAGACGACTCGTATTTTAGCTGTAAACAATGCTTTGAAATTAAAAATGTCTTGATGGATTTGTTTCTTACAAACATGCAGCTTTTCTCTTCACAAGACATTAACTGATGGACTGGAGTGGTGTGGATTACTTGTGGATTATTGTGATGTTTTTAGCAGCTGATTGAACTCTCATTCTGACGGATGTACGATACATTTCTCCAAATCTGTTCCAATGAAGAAACAAACTCATCTACATCTTGGATGGCCTGAAGATAAGTACATTTACAGCAAATTTTCATTTTTTTTGTGTGAACTATTCCTTTAACACAGCCAGTATTCACAGACTATTTTTAAGTTCTATGCAATGCAGTGCAGTATTCCATTCCAAATATAACAAATATTTGCTATTTTTAAATAGTATGCGTAATCTAGCTAGTTTTTAGTGAGCCTTCTGTTCTGTTCCTAACATCGTCCATATGTATTTTTTTAAGTAGTAGGTAGTATAGAATATATACAGTGCAATAAGCAGTATAGTATTCTATTCTGAACCCATACGTTGATACGGACTGCGAGTAACTGGCTACACTATAACACTCCCACTGGCTGATACACGCTCACGGGGCTCGGTGCGCTATTAAAGCCGCGAGTAGACGCGCAGTGCCAACAGACAGTTCTGTGCTGGAATACCGGAGACCCGAACGACGGTGAGACGAAAAACAACATATGGATTGAAGCACTTACTTCACATCCTGACCACAAACCACTTCACGTAAGTTCAACTGAGATTCAACAGGTTTTGAATACAAGAACAGCTTTGGAAAAGTTTAAATGCATGCGTTTTTTTTTTCTTTATTTAATAGTATTTTTACTATTGCTCATTAGAAATGTGTTGTGGAATGTGAAAACTGCAGTCGCATCAGTTTTACCGTGTTACAGGTGGTTGAAATGATCTGTTGTCAAAAAAAGGTTTTATTTGTCTTTATTTACAGACAAAAGAATAGTATTTATCTTCGTTGAGTTCTAATTCAATATAAAATGCCATCTGTTGAACATTTTTCTCTCTTTAAAATATACCAGTTCCACGCAGTGCCTTAGGCTACTTTGTAATTAACACTTAGAAAAAAGAACCATAGTGGGGCCACCATGGTATTCTTGGAAGTACCTTGGTTCCTACACTGTGATATTTTAGTAGAAATTGATTTTACCATGATATATGAGATATCATCAATCATTATCAGTTCACATCTGCATGCAAAGTCTCTCAAGTGCACCAGTTTAGACAATGCAGATGTTTGTTAAAATAAGACAGCGCCTGATATTCTGCATATGATTTACTTTTGAACAAATAAAGTCCCCCTTTGCAGCTTCGTCTCACTGTTGTGCTTCTGCAGTCACAGAACAAAAGCTGCGCAGTCCGTATTTCACATCACAGAGTGCTGCAGTCTCCACACATTAAACACTGACCTGAAGTGCAGCTGTTGCGCAGAGGACTCTCACACTGGGAAAAGGTTCATGCATCAAGAAATGACCTAATAGAGAGGGTTTTCAATGCTTATAGACTATAATAAAATAATATTATGTACCAATAAAAAAACAAAACAAGAAGTCAAATTTTATAACACTTTATAATAACTTTCATTAAAATGATTAACAAAAATTTATTTGTAAATTGCTTTTGATGCCATTAGCTAATGTTCAGTCTTTGAGGTAACTTACAAAAAATGGAATTAAAAGGAATTGTTTTATCAGTTAAAATATTTAATGACTAATTCAACTGACTTCATTTGGTTATACCAGTAAAAATAATTGTTAAGGGTCAGATCAGGAAGAAATAACTCACTAAGGAGATTCATTTTTTACAGTGTAGAAATGTCATTAAATCTTTAAATTATACATGTTTAATATATCTTTCTTGTAAACCGAGTACCCTCACGGACCCCCAGGTGTCCAGAAACCTCTGGCTGAAAATCCTGGTAATAAACATTAAAGACTGTAGTAAAAAACTTGAATGTGTGGTTGGACATTGTGAGCGGGAAATACAACATAAATCAATATATAAATATTTAGGTAAGATAAAAACATACTTAAAGCAGTAACGTCTAAACCTACCAGGTTTTATTGAAGTCAAAAATATAATTTAAGATGCCTGAATAAAACTGAATTACAAAATAAATAAGATGAGAACAGCTCCTTAAGTAATTTTTTATCAAGTAATTTTAAATTTTTTTTACAGTGTACCTGCACTTATAGTTAATAAAATGCACACATTCATGCTTTTTGAAATCATCTGTGTACATTCTGCATATATATCTTATGCAAATAAGCTTTGCGGACTGAATGTGGAATGAAAGAATGATGCTGAGTGCATGTTGAGCGGCATCTCCACGAGGTGACAGTATACTATTGATAACAGAAAGGGAGACAGGTGTCAGCTATTTTTAACAATTGCTGTTTAATGTTAGCAATGTGTTAACATATAGTGTCAGAATCTTCCAAGAATCCACCGGGTGACAGTGTACCTAAAGCAGCGAGGAGGTGTATCAGTTTGTATTTGCATTCATGAATCGCAGGTGTCAGTGTGGGTTGATGATATTTCGTCTCACTCTCTGTGCCCACAGGGTGCAATTGCACGTCTCTCCCAGACCCCACCGAGAGATGTGGCTGCTGGAAAAGATCCGCGGTTCAGTGGAGGGAAACGTTCTCCGACAGGGAGGCTCGGCTGACAAACAGAGCAAAACCCCCACCTACAGCAACGTCCTCACCCCTGACAAGATTCCTGACTTCTTTATTCCGCCCAAATTGGTGTGCTGCCCCCCAGAGGAGGAGACACCGGAGATGAAGCCAAAAAACAGGCTCCATTCTTCCACGTCCGACCAGACCATATGCTGCAAGACGCCACAGGGCAGTCCGCGCAGCCCGCGCCTCATTAACAAGTTGGCTGGAGATACCAAGAACTTGCTCAAAGCTGCAAACCGCCACATTATCCAGATTGAGAGCGCAGATGACTTGGTGGTCGGGGAAGTGGGCGACCTCAACACAAATGCCGACCCCCAGTCCCAAACGGCCATGTCCTTGCCCTACGTACCCAAAGCACAAACCTCCTACGGTTTTGCCACGCTCATGGAAAGTCCTCACACGAGGCGTAAAGAGTCCCTCTTCCATAGCGACCCCACAAGTCCGCTCACCTCGCCCAACACCCAACGCAAGTCGCAGGGCAACCACTTAAACCCCAGCGACTGTAACATCTCCCATTCCAACCCCTACCGGTACTTCAGCGGGGGGGAAAGCGACACTTGCTCCTCGGCCGAGTCCTCCCCGTTCAACTCCCCTCTGTTGTCCCGTTCCGCATCCCTCCTCAAGATGTTCACCCACGAAACCCAAGCCAAAGTGTCCCGGGCCAAGCGCTCCTTCGCCCGGCACAGTTCTCTCTCCACGGACGAGTGCAGCTCTGTGGAGACCAGCCCGAACATCCAGAGGCGCTTTCGTTGCCCTCCTTCTCCAGCATTTCGAGGACGGAAATACGGAACCAACATGGATCGCTTCACACAGCACACTGTCAACCTCCACAAGGGTGGAACTCTACGCATCTGCACAGACTACGACATTGACGCCAGCAGGCTTCATGTCCGTGTGCTGGCGGCCGAGGACCTCTACGATAAGCAGTTCGATGTGAAGGCCATCAATTGTTGCGTTGCTCTGTTCCTGAACCCGGGAAAGCTCCAGAAACAGCGGAGCACCATTATCAAGAACAGCCGCAACCCTGTCTTCAACGAGGACTTCTACTTTGACTCCCTTCCTGTTGCGCAGGTGAAAAACCTTGCCATCAAGATGAAGGTAGTCAACAAGGGCACCAGTCTGAAGAGAGATACCTTACTGGGAGAGAGGGAGGTACCTTTGAAGGAGTTGCTTTCTGGGATCTAGAGGTCAAACTTCATCTCCCACCGTGGGGCAAACACACCGATGCAGTCTTCAACTAACAGAACCAGACAAGGAAATATCCCAGCTTTGATTTTGAGTCCTCAAAGGGGTTGGTCCCTTTGGTTGCAAAACTCACCAACTAACTGTGTGCAACTTCCTAACATGTTTACCAGCAGTGAGAGTGTATGGATGTGCTGTATGTGTGAGATCTTCTGTATATACAGCCCATGAGTGTACAGGCATGCTTCGATTGAATGAGTTCCCAGATTCGTGTTTGTGTTGAGACCAATGTCTTCTTGATTCCAGACCCTGCTGGGTCTCACTGTTGGAGAGACCAATAGATAAAAACAACTCCCCATCCACATGACGTATCTCGACAACAACAGCACATTCTTGTAGACTGACGTGTTGAAGTCACTTAAGGCCAGATGCAAATGCATGCTTCATCAGCCGTTTGAACCTTAAAAATGACGAGAGTGACAAATATATATATATTTTCCCCCGTATTGCTATAATAACAGTGTTTCACCTTATGCCTCTCTAATTCCACACTTTAGGGTTTCAGACTGTGGCATTTCTCTCAATCTCACTGTAAAACTGGACTTTTTTCTCTCTCTTTTTTTTTTTTGAACGCTAAATCTGTGCGGTTAAAAACACCCTTCAGCCTTATTGAGTGACAAGCTGCTCACTTTGAGTGACACGGAACTTCAGAGAGGGAGTGATTCGTGATTGGACAGAACATATGACATCATCGTGAATGTCAAGACAATGGGATTTCTGTAAATAGAAGGCTCTTTTAAATCTGCTTCTGTGTAGTTGCACCTGAAATCACTCCCTATTCCCTATATAATGTTCAAAATACTACAGGAAACAAAAAGTGCCAAAAATTACCATGGTATTACCACATTTTTTGGACATGCTTGTGATAATGCCATGGTATTTTTTGCAGTAACTTGGATTGGCATGGGTTCTTGGGTATGTACTGTGGTAATCCCATAGTTTTGATATTTACCATGGTTATTTATATGAATATGGTAATCATGCAGTACCATAGTATATATCAAAGTATTGTAGTATTACAATACCTGATCTGATACCATTGCTTTACCATCATCGTTTTTGGGCATGTACTGTGGAAATACCTTGCTTTTGGAAAAGTACCATGCTAATACCATACCATTCTTTGAAGTACCATATTTACATGGCAGTCTCTATACCATTATTTTTTCATATGGCCCAAGTTTTTGGACATGTAACCTGAATGTATCATAGTATTCTTTGAATTGCCATGATGCTTATTGCTTTACCATGGTACTGTTTTTGTAAGGGATATACTAGTAACCAAAAGTTGCACAGGTTAAACTGTTATATAGAGGCTATGCTAATATACACAATGCTTGCAAAGAAGTTTCTTCAGAACAAAGACGTAAGTGTTTATGTTTCTAAAGGACATTTACGGTGCCCACTAGTGCCATTTTAGCTTCAATCTCAGGTTAGGGAGCATAGTGCATTTTCGTATATGTGCACTTTAATAGATTACATTTTTGATTTGCAACAGTTTAAGGTGCATTGTGGGTATTGTTTAGTGAAGTATAAAATTGTTCAATAAGATGTGGGATGTCCCCCAGGAAATATGGAGTTTCTTCATACAGCGTTTATGTTCAGAAAGTGTTCAGATGATTATTCTTCTATTAAATATGTGCACAGAGTTTTGGCATGTTTATAGTAGATGTGTTTGTAGATGTTTTCCAATGGGAGCAGTTGCATGGCAAAGTGTCCAAGCCCTCATGTTTTCATTTCTATTGTTATTAAGTCAAATGGTGAACATGTAAGATATAAGCTCACATCTTTTCTTCACGTCATCCCCTGTATTGGATCCACATCACTACCACTACTTTGTATTGATACTCATTTTTACAACAGAGCGTAACAGTGACTGCACGTTTTTTCCCCCCGATGTTGGACATGTATTTTTCTCATTCATTTTCTCCACTGGTATTTTGAGGTAAAAGGTGTTAAATAATAATAGGCTGAACTGAAAAGTCTGTCTTGAAAGGTTTATATCATATCTAAAAACCTGAAAATGAATTGGATTTTCACCTCACCCTCCGGTTCCATTTAAATACTGTTGATTAAAGCCAAGTCAGATATATTTGGACTTTAAAATTACCCTTGTATAAGACACTGTAATGCGTCACACATGGCAAGCTCTTTGTTTGACCTAAAGAGTGTCCGGTAATATTCCTGAGAGCTCTTCAATCAGGTTACCGCACTCTTCGGTTCTTGGGTGGATTCACACAATTGCAGCGCTATTAGAAATGAGACAGATTGTCTCTCAATTCTGGCTTCAGTTTAAGGCAACACATCTGTGTTTTTTTGATGAATCATTTGCATATTCTTAAGGGTGAAGTGTGTAATTTATGTGCCACATGCGACACCAAATGGAATTGCAACTAGTTTTCATGTTTTCTACTGGAACGTGAGTGATTTCCTTGTGCAAAAGTTGCTAAGGAGTTGTTGTTGGTTGCCACCTCTGAAAATAGTTTCAGAGGCTTTTGATGGAAGATTATAAATAGTTTCCTTTTTTCTTTTTTTCCCCATTTTTTTTGGAATAACATGCAGATGAATCATGCACAATAAAGTTGCAGTCGCAGTAGCGAAATATCAGCAAAATTTTGCATGCAAAAATTGATCCATTGTCTATTGTCAATAGTGTAGCAATGCATGAAGTGCAGCTCACTTTCAAACCAAGTATCTTTCTGTTGGTCATCGCGACAAATCTGTGCAATCAACTTGAACCCATTGTGAAATCTGCACGGGGAAATCTTTCTCCCACATGCAAAATTCCCTTTTAAAATGTCTGGATTTTGCCTGCAAAAATTCACCGAACTAGACTAAACCCTAAGACTAAGAAAGTCGGTTTTCATTTCATCTTGACCTCAATTGCTCTTTTAGATTTCGTTTCATGATATAGCATGCAGCATATGTTTGAATGATCAGTTTTAGTGCTAAACAGTCTTTCCCTTTAATTGCAGTAATTTAATTGATGAATTTGTCCTTTTTAAAAGCTTTCCGTTTTCCTTTTTTCCATCGTTGATTCATTTGTACCTGGGTATTTTCAGCTTTGTTGGGTTATCATCTTTCTTCCTTCACTGAAAGCACTTGCATGTCACTTCCACCAAGCTAAAAACATGTATTATTAAAGGGGAAAAAAAAGAACTTTGAGCAAATGGCCCGCAATTACACTCATATGTGCTTCATGTGATTTTTTTTCTCTCCACTATATACTTCCAGGGTACAAAGATTTTTTTTTTTATTATTATTTCCATTTCCTGTCGGAGACAGCTCTTTTTGCTCTTTTTGATTGGCAGAGAATTCAAATTAGAAGATGAGAAATAGATTCCAGAAGGGATTCAATATGGGGGTGTTAAATCACATTCATTTCCGTAACCATCTTCCTGTACGTGAGATTAAAGTGTCTCGCACTTGTGTTTCGGATAAGTCATGGAAAATGAAGTGCCTATCCACTGTACTTGATTCCCGTTCCTTCCCTGAGCCCGTCACCAGCCGCAGTATTCCTATGCATGTGTACATAAACACCCCTCACCTGTGATGTGCCGTTTCAAACCCGGAAATAGTGTGGCGTTTTGGCTTGTTATTCTGAAGGTGGATGTGGTTTTAATTAGATGCACTGTCGTCATGACATTTGTTTGTATTAGCTTCCAGTGGTTTATTTTCTCTCTGTATCTCTTCCTCTTTTCCAGACTGATTTTCTATTCATAACTTTACTGGATCATGCTATTGCTTTGTCTATTTTCTTGCTCAATAAAAGTTGTGTAGATGGTGTACAATGATTGATCTCTGTCCTTTAACCCTCAGTTTTGAATCTAGTCCAGAATGTGTCTGGAAAAGTGAACATGGTTTTGTGTATTTGCAGCTTTTTGTACACAAAGTGAGTTCCTAGCACACATTAATTTGTCTATGTTTGCATAGACACTTGCATAGACGTACAACAACAACAGACTTTAGAGACATACAAATCCTTAGAGCTTCATAAAATATCGAATTCAACGAGTTATTTTATTGCATTTCTATTAATTTTACACTTGCAGCTGAATTTAATTGTCTTGGGTGCTTTTTATTTAACTTCTTTTGGACTGATGCATGCAACACCCGCTGAATGCCATTAAACAGCTTGAAAGATCAAAGACTATTTTTAATATAACTCCAACTGGATTCGTCTGAAAGAAGAAAGTCATATACACCTAGGATGGCTCTGGGTTGAGTAAAACACAGCCTAATTTTTATTTTTGGGTGAACTAACCCTTTAACAAAGAAAGTGCAAATTACATTACTTGTAATAGTCTGATGTTGGTTTAATTTATATATACCTTTCTTTTCCATTAAAACATTTTGTGGATAAAAAGTTTCTCCATCGTTTATTGCTAAATCAGGGTTACATTATATGGCACTGTGTATTAAATTCAAACACTTGCATCAAAGGTTCCTGCAATTCTAATTCTGACTTAATTTAATGGATTTGTAATATTTATACTCTCTAAGAAATGTCTGTAAAAATATGGCCCGATGCACCCCATTAAATCGAAGGAATCTTCTGTATTGATTTTTCACAAGTGTGTTACACTTATTTCGATTTAAGTATAGGGTTGAAGGAAATGTTCTTAAACTTTAATGTTAAAGGTGCTGGTAATTATTGAATAGTGGTGGTTTTATGATTTAAATGCTGCTGATATGATACATACAAAACCCTACAGAAAACAGATGAGACCACCGTAAAATGTGGTAACCGTTCTCAGTGGCAGATGATTACTGAGCTAGACTAATCAAATAAGAAAAACTTTTTTTTTCAGTATGTTTTGTCTGAGCAAGAAATCATGGCTTGTGTCCAAGTGCCAGATTTGTCGTTTCTCCAGATGTGCTGCTGAAACATCTGAAGACAGTTTATGGTGAAATGACAAAAATGTGTTCTTCACATTCAAAAAAAGTAGGTTTTCAATGTGTTTATTCTGATGACAAAAATGCCAAATTTCGGTCTCACCACACCATAAAACCTTCTTGCAGCTGCTTCTGAGTCTCCAACAGACCTTCTGGCAAACCATATCTGAGATGTCAGATGGCATCTTTGACAGTAGCTTTTCTTTGCTGCCGTCCTATAAACTTGTGACTGGAGAAACACCTGATGGTTTCTTGGTGGCCTGCATGGTCAGTTTTTGAGGACATCCTAATCTTGGTACATTTTCAAACGTACTCAAGACAACTCTCTTTACATTACTGATTTAATTGAACATCATTGATATTCAGTGATGTGAAATGTTCTTGTATTGATCTTCTTCCTCTTGTTTTTCAATCATTTTTCTGCAGAGTTGCTTTGGATTGATTTTTTTTACCTGATTGTGTAAGATCTGCCTCAATACTGACACTAATTAACTGCTGGTTTCTGAGCATGTAATTAAACTAAATATTAGTGGTGCAATTAGTGTCATAGTTCAAATGGAAAAAAATGTAACAAATTGTAGAAACAATTTCTACTCAGAAATTGCTGAATTCTAAATTCTGAGTTATGATTTTATGCTTTAATGAATGAAAAGTGTTTTCTTTTCCAGTGCGAGTCTCCAACAAGCTGAACAACGAATTACACTGTGTTATCTTCTTGTGTGAGTATCTCAGCTTAGCAAGGTCAAGTTATTTTTGTGAAATTGCAGGTGGTTACTGCTTCTTGATTCTGTACTACTGTCTGGCTTTTCACACTGTACAGTCATCAGAACAGATTGGGAGAAATTCCATCACTTGCATCACTTGATCCTCTGCAGTGAATGGGTGCCGTCAGAATGAGAGTCCAAACAGCTGATAAAAACATCTCAATAATCCACAAGTAATCCACACCCCTCCAGTCCATCAGGTAATGTCTGGTGAAGCGAAAAGCTGTGTGTTTGTATGAAACAAATTCATCATTAAGTCCATCAAGTCCATAATAATGCATCCTCCAATGAATGACCTCAATTTATTTTTATTGATCTCATGAATATGCAACAATAATAATAATAATTTTTAAATATAAGATTTCTTTCAATAAGATTTTTTCCCCCTCGTGCATTAATGATCACACATGTATAACAGCATATTTAGCTGTGCTAACATTAGCCAGTACATGTAAACTAATAGGCAGTTTTTAGAGCTTTGTTTTTTATTTGAGTAAGGATTTTGTGTTTCCATAGATGGTTAATGTTTTGGACAAGTTTGCTTTGGACAGATGCATTTGCATTTATTTTATTGGCAGTCTGTTTTATTTAAGTGACTTATAAGTGCTTATTTTGTTCTGTTAAATCAATTACAGTCGCTGGAGATACAAAGAAAATGAAAGAATGATGTGCTATTAGTAGCACAGCACTATGACAGATCCTAATGTATGGGTAGAAGATACACAAACCTAAACAGTTATGAAACACAGGACAGTTTTTTAGAGAAGCGATAAAGTCTTTATCTTGGCTTTTAAACCCATGATGAGTTTTTGGATTAGATTTGGGAGTTCTTTCTACTGGAGTAAGTGAGTTTGATGTCTTTAAATGTGCTGCAGAGAAGTGCACAAAGGGAACAAAAGAAAACATTTAAAATAGTTAAAGAGAAAATTCCCCAAAAAATATATGATTTGTCATTATTTATTTACTGTCATATATATATGTGTATGTATATTTATGTATGTATTTGTTTGTTCGTGTATATTTAAAAAAAAAAAAATGTCATTCAATTCAACATGCTTCAAAGTGATCAAATCAGGTCAGACAGATGTATAAACCTCTAACCAAGGGTCAACAAGTCAAGAATCAATATATACTACAATAAATATTGCATGCACAGAAAATTAGTTGCACTTATTTCAACAATGCACTGAAATTACAGGCGCTCTCAAGATGTAACAGCATCATTTTCCCTTATGGATGCTCATAGACATAAGTTATATTTATGCTAATTATAGCTTTCATGCTTGACTGAGCGATTGTGCCTCATTGTGGAAGAAATCGTTTGTCAGTCTTTCAAGTGGCTTTTCTGCAGAATAACAGCCAACTGAGAAAAGTCGGCCATATTGTGTTTTGGATTGTGGGTTTGGCCCAGGGTTTCTATGGCAACTGTGCAGAACATTTGCAGTCCGGTTTGGAATCCAGTTGGTTGGATCTTTGTGAGCAGTATGTTCTGTACATCTGCTTCGAAACATGTTTTCAAGGAACCTTCTGGAGCAACACCCAAGACAGATGCAAATCACAAACTGACTGCAGATTTTAGTCCAGTTTAGCCTGAACTGGACTTTTTGGATATGAATTCTATGCCAGCATAGACTTTTACTTTAATTACATGGGCAAATCTGACTTTTTACAAAGCATCTCAGTTGAAGTCATTGTTATAATTGCCTCAGCTGGTAGCAAAGCACAATAATACGAAAGGTCAGTGGAAATATTGAATGTTTTGTGATAGCTGACAGATTTGGTAATGAAACAAACCAAGGTTTTTTGAATACCTGTTTAATCTATTAATATTTATTCATATTAATAATGGAAATAGATTTTTGTGGCACTCACCCATAGAAAAATATGTAATATTGACAGCTAGCGGTTGAAATGGGTACTGCAGTCTAAATTCAAAATATTGGATCGCTGTTTCTCCCGCTATCTCCTCCAGACTCTACACTCACGCGGGTTGCCAGATTGAGGACACGCAACAGGAAAGAGCGCAACTGACAATGGAAGACGATGAGCCTTACACACTGTAAGTTGATGAGTTTTAGGGAACATCTAGTCATAAAGTTTTTCTGAGTTTTTTTAGGTCGGGTAGAATCTGACATTTTTGAGCCAGTTCGTTTGCTGGCTTCCATGGCTGCAATATGCTGTGTTTTCTGCAAAACTGGCAACCCGGGGTGTCGCAAATCAGTGGGCGGAGTCACACGGACCAAAACAAAAACAGACATTCCGACACGGAATTCACATTTCAAAGTAGAATTGTTTTTCGGAGAAACATATGTGAACTTAGCATGTTTCCTAAATATCTGTAAACATATTAAGGTATGTTTATGCTTTAGTACAGTCAAATAATTACATACAGAACCTTTAATCATGATTTTTTTGTGTGTGTGTGTTGTGCTTATCAATCGAAAACTATGTAGAGTGTTGTTTGGAGTTGCTTTATGGTTGCTAGGACATTCTGGGTGGTTACTAGGTGGTTGCTGGGGGATTTAGGATGGTCATTAGGTGGTTTAGTGTGGATCTTTACTGATGCATCTTCAGGTCTCTGATATTCTGGTCTATAAATATTGCTTGAGTCCTTCCTTCAGTGTAAGTCTGTTGGGTTTTTTTTAAGCTGTTTTTCCAAATTTACCAAATTGTAAGGGCAATTTCTTTAGAAAGCAGCAAAATTTAAAGTATTGTTCATGTCTGTAGCAGGAATAATCCAAAATATTAATAGTATTATAATGCACTTTGCATATTAATTTATAATGCATTTTCTGCCTGCTGTTCTCTACAGTCTCTGTTACGAGGCCGTGTTGGAAACACAGTATCAATTTCATACTGGTAAGACGCAAAAATACTTCTCCACCAAGTAGAAAATGTTGCTATGGCAACAAAAGAACCATTGTCTCCCGATGCAAAGGGTGAATGTTCTGAGAGTGGCCATATTTCATCAGATCAGATGAGCCTTAAAAGTTAAACGTAGCTCACAGAAGTTTAGGAAATGTTTCCTCTAAGGCTTGTAATGGTAATAAAGCAGGTGCTGTGATCTTTCACCGGTTTTCCTTAGTGCCACTCATTAAAAACAGTTCCATGGTTATTCCTGATTGGCTGAGCCAATATTAAGAGTCACTTTCAGAGTCAATGCAAAAGGGCATTAAAAGAAATTAAATGATTCTGAGAGGAGTGAAACTGCAGCCTGATGTCAAACCAGACACATTTTAAAAAACAAAATACAAGCAAACTGAAAATGAAGATAAATTGTCATTTTAATTTGAATTTGTTTTAGTAATTTTATGCCTTTTTTTAGTTAATTAGTTTTGATTTCTATATAGTTTTATTTAATTTAAATTTTTTTCAATTTTAGTTTTGGTACTTCAACTTTAACTTATTTCAGTCAGTTGCCAAGTTTAAGAAAACTGCTTGGGTTTATCCTCGCTGCATCATATTTAATGTAATATAGGTTATATTTATCATTTACATTTACAGTTCTTTTGATCATAGTTTTTGAAGATGATGGCATATCATGCAACTAGTTCGTCTATTTTAGTGTTTAATTTGCACTGAAATAACATATTTGATCAAATTTTAACAATATAGAATTATATGAGTAATTGCATGCTATTATTTGCATGCAGCATTGTTTCCCCCTGCTGTGAGCATCAACACAGACCTGCGACCCACCAATTGAGAAGCACTGACCTCGAGCAGCATTAAATGACATGCTGCTCAATTTCCAGAAGTGTCTTTTTGTGTCGAGGGGTCTTGACATCTGTAACCTTCATCCTCATGAATTCCACTTTTTCTCCCCAGCTCTCATGGTGCCATTACTGTAAATAGATCTGCATGAGTGTACGTGAGTGGGTTTGTTCACATGAGTGTCTCTGTGTCGTGTTTATGTGTGCATGTGGGCATTTATGGAAACTGTCTTCATATGATATAAATACCATAGATGACATACCCAAGCATATCCATTTGGGTGCCTTCTGTAATGTCTGAAATTGTTTCAGGAAAGAAATCCTCAAAATATGTTTTTGAGCTAAAGTATGTGCTAAATACATTCATTAAATTAGGTGTTTTTTTTTATCTCAACATTCTTTTCCTGTAAAGAAGGCAAGATTTTATTCATGAAACATTCCAGTTTCAGGTTTTAGTTTTAGGTTAAAGATTTTCTTAGTTAATTTTATTTGAAAAGATAAAAGCTAAATTTGATTTATGTTATATTATAATTTAAATAGAAATCTGTCAAGTTAGTTTCAACTGTCTTTATATGGAAAATGGATGCATAAACATCTCCTTTTCCATAGAGAAAATAATACATATGGGTTTGTTATTTAATTGTTATTGTTTATATATTTATTAATATTTTTATATTTTCAGTTTTTAAATGTTAATATTTGTATGTACTTTTGTCATTTTTGTATGTTTATATATATATATTTAATTGATTTTATTTCAGTTTTAGGTTTAGTCATTTTAGTACTTTAAACCAGGGTTATTAAAGTTAACAAAAACTGAAAATAAAACCAAGTGAAACAAAATAAACTTTAACTAAAATAAAATATATTTTATATTTTAGGCAATATTTCTCATTTTCATTTAGTTTAACTTGATGTACTAAAATAACTAAAACTAAAACTGAAATAAAATCAATCAATCAATGAAGACATTAAAAAATCTACATGCAATTACAAAAAAGCACAACAAATTTACCAACATTTTAAAATGAAAATAAAAACAGAAATATAAAAATAATAACAAATTCAAAATATAAATAAAAATCTGTAATATCTCAATGATACTAAAATAACACTGCTTTCAACTTTAACCTTATTTTAATTCAGTTAATTGCCAGAGAAGTTCATGTTTGTCCATCAAATATTTTATTTCATTTTATTATTTTCATGACACCCCCAACATGACGATAAGTAATGTAAATAATGAGTTCATAATGAGATCATTTTAATTTTTTGACAACCTGCTTCTTTAAATCTGGTCAAGATGAAGACAGTAAAAGTTTCTGAATCTGAAGTGCTGGCTATTGTGTTACCAAATTTAAACCAAGCGAACAATACAAGCAAAAGAAGGCAATAATTTAGTCTGAATTTTTGCACTAATGTAAAACACAGGGCACTTTACTCACCCTACTGGGGTAATAAATAAATGCATGTGCACATATTGTGCCACGCTGATTGTGTGTATTCAAACAATTAATCAGAATGCACATAGATGGAAAACAACAGTCTTGTCAAGAGATCCACCCAGTCAACAAGCAATCGCTTACTTTTTTGCTTTTTTGTTGCTGCCATAGCAACATGAGAAGATATTTTGCTATTTTATTTCTAATTTTGGTATGTTGAATATGTTAATTTGTATACGACAACCATTAGGCTTTGTGTTTAAAGGGGTCATATGATGTTGCTAAAAATGTAGTCTGCTCTACCAGGATCAGGAAACAGTCCTCCATAAAATGAATATTTGGGTTGAACTGTTCTGGAACAGTGCGGATATCGTCCTCTTTTGGAAGGCCGAACAAAGTAGTTTCGCTTTCACAACGAAACACACAGCGCCTTCAGGACATGGCGGCAGCAACAATACTACAGCGAGAATAAAAGTTACGCCTTCTTTCTTTGCGTGAACATTTGGGCGGCGTTATGCAAATCTTCCCACATAGTGATGTAGATATGTGGGGGCGTGTTAGAACGAGGCGTTTTAGGTAGGCGTGGTTGACTCTTAACTTTTATAAAGAATATCTCTTTGGATTTGAGACTTTAGTCTTTGCAACTTTACAGATCTTCTTTATGCACCAAGAGCTTGTAACACTCCAAAGAGAAAGGAAAAATTTCAATTGCATCATATGACCCCTTTAATATTTGCCTTGTGTCATATATGTATTTATATTTATTATACGTTTTGTTTTATATAGCCTACTTTTTACTAAATATTTAAATACGCTACTGCCCTACAGTTAAGTGAGTGGAATTCAGTGTCGTGAATATATCACTGTAGCAATTACAGTGAATAGCTGTACTGTACGCGCGCATTTGTTGCTGTCGTAAAGCGATCCGCCCCTTTCGTGGAATTTCGTACCCGCTCATCATACTTACACACTGCACAACAGACGTTTGGGAAAAGAAACAGAATTAGCCATTCGCATTATTAGAAGTCAGTGTACCATCAGAATGATTTTGAAACTGACATTTCAAGGTAAAAAACGTACATAAAGTTGCTTTAAACAAATGGCATTGTGTTTAGAGGATCTTGGATGTATAATGAGACTCATGTCAGTGTTTGAGTTTCTGCATCTCGGCTATGTAAACAATATTTCATAATCCACAGATAATGTGTGGGACGACACTTTTTTTTCTGGCAGGCTCCTCGCTTAAAGGTGAAGTGTGTGATTTCTGTGCAATTGGCATCACTGTTGGACGAGCCAATGTTTCTGTGTTGGGTCGCTTAAACAGATCAATGTTTTGATAGCACCACAGTGTTTACTACATTCAGGAAAAGCAACTTACACATTTTTGCTGCATATTAAGCTGAAAATGGAGGAAATTAAACACATCATCTTTAATATAATTCATGGTGATCCAAGCGTGAAGCACTTATCAGATAAGGCTTGTAGCATTGAATTATTAGTGTCATGGAGCAAATATTTGTTTGTTATAAAAATGAATGTATACAATTATAAGTAGCTTATTATTTAGATTAACATTTTGTAATTCCATCTTTTGAAGGCAAATGACTATACTAATTTAATACACATTTCTGATCTTACTGTGAATGATCAATTGATTATTTGAAAGAAATCTGCACCATTTTTATAAAGATCACCCTCTTTTTACTATCCAATCAACTGCTGATGCAGTGTAATAAATAAAATATGTTATGCTCACCAGTGGATCCTCTGCAGTGAATGGGTGCCGTCAGAATGAGAGTCCAAACAGCTGATAAAAACATCACAATAATCCACAAGTAATCCACACCACTCCACGTCTTGTGACGTGAAAAGCAGCATGTTTGTAAGAAACAAATCCATCAAGACGTTTTTAACTTAAAAATCTTTGCTTTTTAAAGTCCGTAATCCATAATAACGCTTCCTCTAGTGAAAAAGTCCATCCCCTGTTCTCGTGTCTCATCAAAATCCACAGACTAATTTGTTTTGGACTGTTTTGGCTTGTAAGTGGTGCTTGATCTGTGCATATTTCTCTCCTGATTCAAATGAGACTTTTTGTAATACTGGAGAAAGCAGTATAATGGATAGAAGACTCATATTTTAGCTGGATGCAACAGTTTCTGAACTATTGCTTTAATGTTAGTTTTACACTGTTTTCTGTAATTTTTTAACCTTACAGCTCCTGGTGTATTCATTTTATATAAAAATGAACAGCATGAACATCCTTCAAAACATTCCAGAAGAAAGAAAGTCGAGTTTGGACTGACATGAGGGTAAGTAAATTACATTTTGGGTGAAGTATCCATCTTAAATAACAACATTATTCAAACATCATTTCATGGGCTATCATGTATTTTCCCACAAGATTAGCACTCATCTGCATTTAAAGTGGGCATATTCACTTTCAGAACTGCTCGGTCATCATAGCAATGAAGAGGTGTTTAGCAGTTGAACACAGTACTTATGGATAATGAGTGTATGATTATGTGATATTGATTTGTTCAGTGTGCCTGAAATTATATATATATGTCCTCAAGATTCAGTAATGCCCAAGCTTTTATATTGCCTTTTGCATTGTTACATTTTTCTTTTACACTCGAATATCAAAAAAATAAGATAGTACACTCTAAAAAATGCTGGGTTATTTCAACCCAACTTTGGGTCAAATTTGGACTAACCCAACTTTTGGGTTAAAAATTTAATGTAAAAATTTAACCCAACAGTTGGGTTAGTCCATATTTGACCCAAAGTTGGGTTGAAACAACCCAGCATTTTTTAGAGTGTAATACACTGTATAAAAGATGAAATATTTTCTATTTAATATTGCGTTGTTTAAAAATTAAGCGAATGAAAATTAAAAAACAACTAAAATTATGATTATGGAAAAATTAAAAGATAAGCTTTTGGTGTATGGGGAAAAAAGTGTGAACAATAAAGTCAGTACATTTTCTTTTTGAGCATAGATAGGATAGTGAACGTATGGATTTGAGTCCCAGCAATTTGGTAAATGGAATTAGATCACAGGAACAGTTGTAAGCTTTTATTTTCTTCCTATTGACCTTTGAAAGTTGCCATTTGTCTGACATAAATAGCTCACAGTTGAATGGTGGCATCTCTGCATGGGCCTAATAATCCACATTCAAGCACTGTGAACATTTACAGCTGGTGTTAAATTGTGTTGACCGGGATTATGAGTGTATTTGTTCTCTTTTGTGTATTACTATCATTGATATACTATAATAGTTTTTGTCAATATTTCGAATTAAATTTTTAATATATATTTTCTTCTATTATTTTTTAAAAATGTCTATATATATTTTTTATTATGTTTTAGCTATTTTAATGCTTTAAGCAAAAAATGTTGCATTGGCAGCTTGCTAAAATAAAGCAAGTTTAGGTTTTTAAATATTTTATTTCACTTAAAGAAAATGTTTTTAGTTTTAGTTTACGATAATATCCCTGGTTATGAATTTTGTTTGTGGATGCCACTTTTTCCAGTTGTACTCTATATAAAAGTTGAATCCCAGTTCAATATGCAACCTTTACATTCACTATAATTGAGACATGCAAGAAAATGAAGAGAGAGAAAAAAGAATATGTGATTGTGTTTCTTTCTTTTTTCAGAAGGGAAAATGTCATAGTAAATGACACAATCTTAATATTCATGGAATGGAATGGGATTGCCGGGTTGTCATGGCAACCTACAGAAGCAAACACCTGTGAATTAGAAGCACTCTGCTCCTCCTCCTCCAACAGGAAGTGCTTTAATTAGAGCCAAAACGGGAGAGCTGAGAGGACAATGTGCTTCGTTTCTTCAACCCACCAATTAACATGAGCCATCTATCAAATCACATAGAATTAGTTCCCAGCTCAACAATTCTGACTTGTGCTGGAGAAGGAAATTATGCTTAATATTCATATCAAAACTCACCTTTTCTAAGGTGAAGTCTCTATTAAAGGCAGAGTAAGTGATTTCTGGTAGCCAATGTTGATATTTGAAATCACCAAAACAAACACGCCCCTACCCCAAAAGGGTCTTGCCCCTATTTTGATAGCTCCGCCCCACATATACGTACTCAACCCAGGCAACGATTAGTTCTGTGAAACAAAGCAAAACCAATGTTACACCGTGTCTACGGACGTGAGCGGCGCAACAAATCCCCGACAGAAAACTGCTGCCGGGTTCTATTTATGACGTGCTGACACAAATTTCAAATGGTTTTCAACGGTCGTTTGATCGCGTCCAGTGTAGGCAGACTTTAGCTGTTGTAGACACACGTTGTTACTCACCTATTGAGAAGAAACAAAGCAACCTCGGCATCCGATCGCAGGCCTCCGCTCCTTGAGTTCTCTCCAGCGCTGGAAAGCTGATCCGATATTTACACGGGTCCTACTTCTTGCCTTATCGTTCCGCAGACGTTTTCCTCTTTTGTTTTTTATCCGCCATCTCTATCTTTCTGTCGCTCGGCTCGGCTAATGTCCGTCCCATGCACCGAAAGCTCTCTCCTCCACATCACGAGTAGACACACCCCTTATTGCTGATTGGCTACAAGTTTGTTTTGCTATTCGGCCCGAATCAGTTTTCTAAAGTGTTTTTGAAAAATCACATACCCTGCCTTTAAGCGCTCATCTCCTGATTATGGGTTTCTCTACAGATGTAGAGATGTACTTTTCTTGATGGGATTGGCGTTCACAGCCAGCATGGCGTTATCACAATCGCTAACTAGAACAGAGAGTAAACATTATAATGGGTTATGCTACGAACAGACAATAGACGAGGAAAAAGTAAGAAACTTTATTGACGTCATGACATATTTTTCAGAGAGGAAGCCATTTTTCCACACTTGGCTTTCACACATTTTCCACCCTGTTTCTGACCCCAAAATAAAATGAGTAATTGTTAGGGCTACTTTATCTTTACAATTTCAATGCCATCTGTTAAAGGAATAGTTCACACACAAAAAGCACTCACTCACAGGCCATCGTGGATTTGTTTATTACAAGCACACAGTTTTTCACTTCACAAGATGTTAACTGATGGACTGGAGTGGTGTGGATTATTGTGATGTTTTTATCAGCTGTTTGGACAGTCATTCTGATGGCACCCATTCACTGCAGAGCATCCATTGATGAACAAGTGATGGAATGCTACATTTCTCCAAATCTGTTCTGATAAAGAAACAAACTCATCTACATCTTGGAAGGCCTGAGAGTGAGTACATTTTCAGCATTTAAATTTCAGCATTCATTTTTGGGTGAACTATTCCTTTAACTTTAGCCTTTCTGCAAAGGTTGCTTCATCCGGTTGCTTAATAGTGGTTCATTACACAATCCACAGTAAATGGTGTCACGCTAACATACATGACATGAATCTGGCACAATGTTTAAAATCAATTTTAGCCATGCACTCAATCCTAACATTGGTATCCTTTGGAAGTCAAGTAGTAGATGATGTGTATATGTAGGCGTGGAAGTGTTAATGTGGGGGCGGTCATTAATTTCTATTATGTTATTATAAGGTGACAGAAGTGCAGAACGAGTCATTTTTGCAGCCTACTTTCAATGAATAATGGTTTTGGACTGGTGAAGAAGTTGTGCAAATATTTTCACAGTATACTGAGCTTTTTATCCCAAAAGATCAAATAAAATTCAGTTCCTTGTGTGACTAATTGTCCCTTTGGATTAACCATCAAAACCATGCTTGCATCGCAAAAGACACTAAAGCAGTTTATCCAGAGGCAAGCAGCCGTGAGAAATGCATTCAACTATAATAAGTGTGTGTGATCAGAATATGCAAATTACAGTATATGTTATCATTAGTGGATTGTTTGCATACTAATTGCGAACTGGGAGTTCACATGAACTGAAACTTTTGAAACAGACCTTTTTAACTTCAGTAAACGGCTTTCGCACCAACCAAATGAATCAAACTCTGATGTCAAACTGAATGGATCACAACAGAAAGGTGTGAAAGTGGCCTAAAGCTCAGTCACTCTGAGTTTGAAATTAAGAGTTCGCCTTTCTGCAAGTCTTCTACTTGCATAGTGTCAGAATGCATTAGAAAATGTTCTGTCTGGTTTCAGTGCAGAAGTATCTCCTAATGAGCATGTTGTGTTGAATGCGGCTGTTTCACTTAGACTGATGAATCAGCCTCAAATAAACACGTCCATCCGTCCTTACAGCACCTCGGTTCTGATATCTGCATATGTCATCTGTGCTTATAATTTGAAATTTAGAGAAGACAGATACAGTCGGCCGCAAAAAATAGTTTCTCCTGGAAAGCAATGAGACTTCTGCATCTCGGAAGAAAACGACCACAGTATTATTTATGAAGGCACAATGGGAAGAATTCTGTGTGATATGTCATTATTATCTTATTTTGCTTTGTAATTATTTTTGTTTTTTGGCTGGCAGCCATTTGAAACAGTGGAGTTGTAATGTGAATGCATATTTATTTGCATAAACAGGATGCAATGTTCTGTTCATAAGACAATAAAATCATTTAGAGATGGGGAAAGCGTACTGGAGGAGTCTGGTACACAACACTTGCCTTCGAGGTGGACACTAAAACTAATGTTAGCATGCAGTTCATTTAGAGTCAGATGTTATTTCAGTAACCACTCTGATGGAGTTGTTCATTCATTACAAACCAGTACCTCATGAGTCTTTCGCGATCCGGCCCATATGAGTCATTTGTTTGTGAATCGAATAAAAGAGGATCCAGTATTTTTGATTCACTTACTGTAAAAGAACCAGCTCATAAGAGTCATTCTTTGTGAATCGGACTACACTGTTTGCGCCGTATGTTTTTGATTCACTAAAAAGAACTGGCTCATAAGAGTCATTTGTTTGCGAATCTGAAGCTTCTTTGTGCTATATATATTTAATTCACTAAAAGGAAACTAGTTATGCTGTACTATTTATGTTGTTGATTTACTAAAAAAAAGGGCTCAGAGGAGTCAATTGTTGTGAACTGGAAACGTTTTTGTTTTGTAGTCTGTACTTTTTAATTCTCCAAAAGGAACCAGCTCACAAGAGTCATTTTTCATGAATCGAACACTAGTTATGAGTTATGTGCTTATTTCACTAAAAGGAACCGTTTTTACTTTTTTATTACATCCCAACCCTGGATGATGAATATGATCTTAATCATTTCTCATCAAATTATTCAAAAACCAAACTATTTGGGCTGCTAAATAATTGCAGAGTTCTACACTCTTTCTTTATGTCAAATGATTTATTTCTGTATTTATATATTTATTTTTCTTAGAAAAACATCTGAGAATTGAAGCTTTTTTTACTTTCCCAAGCTATAAATGAGCAACAAAAGTACCTCTATTCCATCTATGGTTTTTAAAACCAAGTTTATTGTTACTAATTTTCAGAATTTTCAGTCTGGGTTTTGGAAAACTGTCTGTCATCAACATTCGGTGACCTCTCATTATTTACCGTAACCTCTTGAGCACTCATGATAATAGCTTTAAATGTGATGTGTGAATGTTAAAATACTTTGTCCTATAGTTTAATATGCAAAGGCAGCTATAAGCAAGACATTCTTATTTTAACTTCCTGAAGAGTGCAAGCATTGCTTTCACAACATTGCTCTGTTTGACTTAACAAGTTTACAACAACTTAAATGTTTCACCAGTGTTTGATCATTTATTGGATGTTCTTAAAAGTATTAAACAGATTTACATTGCTCCTGTCTGCTTGCTTAAAGCACAGGTACTGTGTATGTTTTTCTGATGTCATTAACTCATCAATGTAGTCATCATTCCTGCAGCTCCAGAGTTTTGGCTTAAAACCATAGACTGTATAAAAACATGGACGTAGTGTCTGTGACGTCACCCGTAGGTTTCTGAAGAGTGGTTTTGAAGCTCAAAGTCCATCGCCATCTTGGCAGCGCGTCACTCCCGGATAATCGAAAATGGGCAAAGAGGCGGGAGCTGGTTGCTGAAACCATGCCCACCCAGCTCGACGGTGGCGACAGCAGCGGCAATCCACCTGTCACTCAAGTGGCCACGCCCCTTAATTATGCAGATCTTTAAGGCTTAATATAATTTAAACGGATGAGTTATAAAAAAAAATTCACCTCCCTCACAGTTGTCATGAAGAGCAAAATTAGCAATATAGACCAAAACCACTTTTTGTACCAGGCTGTAAACATTTTTTTTCTGCTGTAAAGTTGGGCATTTTAACATGGGAAGTCTATGGGACTGACTCCTTTTTGGAGCCAGTCAATGAATTGCAGTTTTAGTCACTTCCGTGTTGGTTTCACGAAAGAGACCTGAAGGTTGCACCAAATACACGAAATAATGTTCTTTTTAGCAACATCATATGACCCCTTTAAAGAACACAGAAACCAAAACACTGATCTGAAGAACATGAAGCAACGCGTAAAAAGACAGTATAAGTTATTATAATCAGTAATTATGTCCCCACTGGATGCAACAAATGCCTTGTTTGTAATGGGTTTTAATGTTTTTGTCTCATCGCTCCAGGACACGATCACAGTATGGTGAGGGGCGTAACATTTCCGTCTCACGCTTGAGGTATTCGGCCAATCACAACGCACTGGATAGCTGGCCAATCAGAGCACACCTCGCTTTTCAGACCGATGAGCTTTGTAAAAATCGACGCGTTTCAGAAAGGCAGGGCATAGAGGAGAAACAATAATGTACAGTATGTGGAAAATAATGTGTTTTTTTAACCTTAAACCGCATAAACACATTTCATTACACCAAATACACAAAATAATGTTCTTTTTAGCAGCATCATATGACCCCTTTAAAACCAGTGGGGTTCAGAATCATGTACTTCAGTGGAGTAATTGATTTCTCCAGGTATGATGGATCTGCTTGCATACTACTGTCCAGAAGGTTTATTGTGGAATAATATCTACTACTATTTTTAAAAACAGTTTGTATTGCACAGTATTCAGTAAGTAGGAAGCCAGTATTCCATTCCCAACATCGGCGAAGAGTCAGTGTGTCCAGTTTTATTCCGGTCATAAGCATTATATCCTCCCTGTCAACCCACTGGCTCTATGGCTGCTGAACCGCTGACTGATGGCCATCTGTGTTGTGTCAAAAGCACCAAATTAGCCCACACAGATAGCAGTAATTGCTCTAGTATGTCGTCGCAACGGGTTTATGTGTGTGTTGTTCGCGCACAGATTGGCATCAGGATTCAGGGTTTTTTGTTGTTGTTGTGAAGCCGTGTGGAGACTTTCTCCTTATCTGTGGTAAAAACACATATACTTGTTTATTTGGGTCTTATTTTGGTGTCATGAACAAGAATGATCAGTAAATTGAAGTATAATGTCTTAAGTTTTTCTCATTTTAATTTCCCCCCCATGTTAGTCATGGTTTCTTGTGCCAAAACAGTTTAGTTTTCATGACTATTTTCCACCTTCTCTTTGGCCCTTAGAATTAAGCAGGCTATTTTTGCTGTTGTGTTTTAATGACTGTGTAAACATTCTTTTCACATGTGCTTTGCTGCTTTTCCTCGTGAGCTGCGGGTTTAAAAAATAATCGAAATAAATTGGTCAGCCTCACCAATTGACTAATGGTTTAGTGTCAGTTTAATGCATTCAGTTGCCACACATTTAGATTCAGAACAAGTCATTTTTGTAGCTTCTGAAAAATGCTCTTTGAATGGAGGTTTTGAAGTTTTTTTTTTCTTTTTAAACAAACCCTCAGCACTTTCTTAGGTGTCCATTTATTTATTTTGGCTAACTTCATTATGCTTTCAACTACCAATAAGAGTGTAGTGTTATTTTAGTATTATTTAGATATGATAGTTTTTATTCATATTTTGAATTGAATTCATTTAATTTTATTTTATATCTTCTGTTTTCATTTTTATTTTAGTTTAATTTTTAGTAATTTTGTTATGCTTTTTTGTTTAATAATATTACTCTTTATGTTCTGTTTATTTATTAATTTATTTATTTTTGAGATTTAATTTTAATTTGATTACACTTCCAATTGTCAGTATGAATGTAGTACTTTCCTATATGTTACTTTAGTATTATTTATATACTAATATAATTTGTATTAACGTTTTCGATTTTCATTTTTATTTTAGTTTAATATTTTTAGTAAATTTGTTATGTGCTTTTGTCATTTTTATTATAATTTTTATAATAATAAACAAAAAATAATACAATAGAATGAAAAGAAATAAAAATTAAAATAATAAATTTGACTATGATCAACTTATTTTAGTTAGTTGCCAAGGCAACATTTCTAATGTTAATTTTTTTCATCTAATATTTAAATTTTATTTTATATAACAAAAAATTGTTTTATAGTAGAATTCCACACATTTTTCCCAGTAACAATCACATTTCATAAACACACTTTTTTTTCTCACTCAATCTCTTTTACCCCAAAGCAATTAAGTACCTCTCTGTATTTCCCGTGTTTACATTGTGAAACTGAAATTGCTCAAATAATCATTCAGGGGATGTTTTGTCCTCCTCATTAGGAGACGTGTGAATGTTGTTTACACGCTCGTGCGGAAGACGAGTGGCCCATTTAGTGTTACTGTCACTAACCTTCCCAGCCTTTTTTAATGAGCGTGTATCACATCAGTGCCAGTATTCAAAAAAACCCCCATCTCCTTCTTCACGTGCAGATTTTTTTATTTATTTATTTCCTGGAGACGTGAACTGGAGTTATGAATAATCGAGCTATTAGCGCTCGAAGGGAGAGCAGAACGCTAGAGCTTCGTCTGGTAAATCGACCTCCAAAGATGCTGCAAACCATAGTAGCTAATGTTTTCCAGGAAATTGGAGATCAAAGATGACTGGAACAACAGGAAGGAAATGGTGGTGTTATTATATGATTCCCTCCCTTCTTACAGGAATGCTTGGAAATGCTTGGAAAATAAAGGCAAATGGATGGAAATGAAATGCTATGTTTAGGTCAAGCTGTGTTGAGGAATAGTGCTCTTGTAGTTTATTTCAGTCAAACACAGCATCTGAATGTGATTTATAAACAAGTCAACTCATTTAGTTTGTTCTTCAGTGTCCTATTTAATGTTTCTTTCTCTTTGTTCATATTACCACAGCCCTGTGGAAGCAAACTGTAGATTGATAAGGAATGATGGCATGTGCAACATTATGCTGGCATGTGACAGTATACTGCTTCACTCACTTAAAATAACACTGAGCAATATAGTGGATATTATTTGTTTTCACTGTAAATGTCCATTTTATGTCGCAATACTTTTAAATGATTCCTATTTTAATTTTACACAAGATTAATAGGTAACTCTCATAGAAAAAAAGACTAAAAATCCCCTTAACCTTGATAAAATAGATTTTTTTAATGTATTTTTATTTTATTGTATTCATTTTATATTATTATTATTTTGTCAAGAAGCACTGTAGTGGATATTGTTTATTTTCTAAAATAATAAAAAAAACTGTAAATGTCCATTTTTAATGTATTCCTATTTGAAGGAATAATAATAATAATTATTATTATTATTTTTAATTTATAATTTGATTTAGCAGTGCTATAGTGAATGTTATTTGTTTTCACTGTAAATGTCCATTTTAATTAACAGTATTATTTTTACTGTAATTAATGAACAGTATTATTTAACAGTATTATTTTAAATCAGTATTATTCGTATTTTATTTAGGGTGGATGGTAACTCATGAAAAAAGCCTTAAAATCTCTTTAACCATGCTAAAATTGTGTTTATTATTATTATTATTGTTGTTGTTTTATTTGATTTATCAATTAGTCTATAGTAGAAATATCCACCTTAATTTACTCTATAATTTTTTTAATGAACCACTACTAGTCCTATTTATATTTTAGACAAGTTGAATGGGTAACGCTCATGTAAAAAAGCTTAAAAATGTCCTTGACCATGAAAAAAATTTTATTATTTGTTTTAATTTTCATTTTAGTTTATTAATGTTTTGTTTTATTTTATTTTTATTACATTTTTTTTTATTTAATTTTTTTTTTCCAAGGGGAGGCATAGTGGAAAATTAGTTAAACGGCTTCATCTAGAGTTATTTTTCTCTTTCAGATCAGCTGCCGTCATGAATCTTGTTGAGCAAGTTAGTTAAAGTAAGTTAAATTGTTGACATGTTCATAACTTGTCTTCCTGAATAATACATCTGGTTTAGTGACACTGACATTTGAAGGAAGCTATTGTCCCTTGAGTACTGAGATCGGGTGCTGCCACAATAAGAGCAAAATGCATGTAAAATATGTGCAACAGGCTGAGCACTTTCAATGTATTGAGCAAGTTTTCACATTTTCATTCTTGCACAGAATATTTTTCCATGATCTAACAAATTCCCAATTGGATAAAGTCAAGCATCGCTCTACTTTTTTTTCCTTTTATATATATCCTGTTTAACTCTGAAATATGCAAGATTACACAAGAATAATCTTGCAAATAGCACTGTGGTCCTAAGGACAGTACATACTATACAAAAGCAATGCTATAACCACACGATTCCCAGTTGCAGCAGTGGGTCATGTTCTTGAAATCTCGTACGTAGTGTCCTGATACTTTCTGCTGAATTTACATAGAGTTGTTAGAAGCTCCGCTCTGCTGATAAAGTCCTCCTGCTGTTTTTCTAATGCAGCACATTACAGAGTACAGCCAGCGAGCAAACAGACATAAATACACACACAATCAGAAACTCAGAGCTGATTTAACAGGCACAGAAGAGAACAGCTGGAGAGAGCTACTGTTCTGTACAACTCAACTGATGATGCCGAACCTACTTTTGTTAACCTGCTAATTTGTAGTCAGGGATGAAATCTGGGCCTTTTTTGTAACATATTAGAAATACCACAATTAAATTTTTAAGAAACGAATACTTTTATTCAGCAAGGATGCATTAAATTGGTCAAAAGTTACAGTAAATCTTACAGAAAATTTCTATTTCAAAGCAATGCTGTTTTTTAAACTTAATATTCTTAAAATAATCTTCAAAACAAATTATCACAAAAATCGGAAGCAGCACAACTGTTTTCAACATTATTAATGACAAATATTTCTTGAGCAGCAAATCAGCATATTAGAATGATTTCTGAAGGATCATGTGACACTGAAGACTGGAGTAATGATGCTGAAAATTCAGCTGCACATCACAGGAATAAATTACATCTCAAAATACTGTATATTCAAATAGAAAACACTTATTTTAAACTGTAATAATATTTCACAATTTTACTAATTTCACTGTGTTTTAGATCAAATAAATGCAGCCTCAGTGAGCATAAGAAACTTCTTTCAAAAATCTTTGCGACCCCAAACTTTTATTGTATAAGGTATTGTATAAGGCGATAGAATGACAAGTAAAGCCATTTTAAAGTATTGTATGGTATATAGACCATAAAAGTGAAAAAAGTTCTCAATGCAGAGGCTTGTACACAAGACTCAACGCATGTTCAGATGGAGGTTTTGGCAGAGGCGTAGTAACCATTATAACTAGACAATTTTGCCACCCTCATTTCTGTGCAGATAATCAAAACCCATGTCTTTAATGTGTCTCCACACTTGTCAAATCATTCCTACGCTCCTGGTTTTGGGTGGTGGAGGCATGCTGGGAGAATTATTGAAACATTGAAGCAGCTCTTTAGACACACATTCTTCTCATTTCAAAGAAATGAGCATATTCCTCCTGAACTCGGTTTCTAAAAAGCATTAAATAAATCAGTATTTAATAGTCAAAAGATCTTTTTGACTGGTGCTTCATTTTCCAAGTTGAAGTTAGTGTCATGAATAGGGATAAATCAAGATCCATCTTTCAGTCCTCAGAGGATATGAAGTGTTTGCCTTGGGATTGTTGCTGTTTGCATAAGAAGTGAATGAAGGTTGAAAATGAAATTATGCGAGGCTCAAAGGGTGTAAGATTTTCATATATTCATATTTGAAAGTAATCCAGAGATAAACAACCCTAGACAATCCGATCTAGGTGTATAATATAGTGTATTTATTATCATAT
>NW_015664206.1:396138-406777 GCF_001515625.1 Sinocyclocheilus rhinocerous | reverse complement strand
TTTACTCTACTATTTTTTAATGAACCACTACTAGTCCTATTTTTATTTTAGACAAGTTGGATGGGTAACGCTCATGTAAAAAAGCTTAAAAATGTCCTTGACCATGATAAAATTTGTATTATTTATTTAAATTTTAATTTTAGTGTATTATTTTTATTAAGTTTTTTTTTTTTTCTCCAAGGGGAGGCATAGTGGATATTAGTTAAACGGCTTCATCTAGAGTTATTTTTCTCTTTCAGATCAGCTGCCATCATGAATCTTGTTGAGCAAGTTAGTTAGTAAATTGTTGACATGTTCATAACCTGTCTTCCTGAATAATACATCTGGTTTAGTGACACTGACATTTGAAGGAAGCTATTGTCCCTTGAGTACTGAGATCGGGTGCTGCCACAATAAGAGCAAAATGCATGTAAAATATGTGCAACAGGCTGAGCACTTTCAATGTGGCTGTCTTTCTGGTGTGATTTGTGGTTCTCAATAAGGAAAAGCTGGTGGCATGCTGAAATCTATCCATAATGCAGTACTGTATAAACAAATGAAAGTTAAATGTTTTGTTTTCACTGTAAATGTCCATTTTAATTCACAATAATGAACCACTGTTGCTTCTGTTTTTATTTTAGAGAAGAGTGGATTGGTTACTCTCATGGGGAAAAAAGTATTTAATTTAATTTAATTTAATTTTATAGTTTTGGTTTTTTTTCAATTTTTATTTTATTTAATTTTATTTATTTATTTAATGTTTTTTATTAAAACGGTTAGCTGCTTGCTAGCGGTAGCCTGTTGCATTACAGTACATGAAAGTTCACTTACCACATACACAGAGTAAGGAGAAATGTCTGATAGGACGATGGCGATTTATTTGCAGATCCTTAGCACCAATGACAAACATCTAATCTTGTCAAATGTGTGGTAAGTACTGCTGCTCCATAGTATAGAGTCTTTGTGATCGTGAATCTCAAAAGTGAAAGTGAAAGTAAAATGAGAGCGCGCAGTCGAAAGCGGTTTCAACATCGGCTTCCTGATGCCCGCAATTTATATACAGTCGACTATACTTACCCAACGATATAATAGCGAGAAAAAGTATTGAAATATTTTTTTTATCCTCCCATCTCGTAGGCTATTTACTCCCTTTAGGGTTGGAGGAATCACGATGTCAACTTAACATCGTGATGGCTGTCAGCCATCGGCGATGGACAATGGCATCGTCTATCGGCCCAACCCTAAAATGAATAAGTAATTCCACAAAGTATTGTACATTTAGTTTGGATTCAATGCGTTAATATAAAATGTCCATTAATCTTCTTTTTTTCAATGGGATCCAATTGGAGTTGGAACTGTGTGTTTTATAATATTAAAACATTTTTAGGTTTATGTTACATTTATAAATTGCTTTGGCACTCTTGATACAAAAGGTGCCAAAGCAAAATTACAATATTTTGTATAATATTAAGGACTGCCCATTGGCAACATATCTGTTTCAACTTTACCAGTCAGACCTCAGACCTCTTCTAATGCCCTTCTGTACATTTTTTTCTCTGAAAGAGGTTTTCCATCGATGCCACAAGAGAAGCAGAATAAGTCACTTTGCATCAACTTCTTTTTATTTCTCCTCACGTTGTGAACAAGTCAAACTGACACACATGATTGAGTCGTGGCGCTGTGAGCCGCTGTCAGTCTCCCGTGATCTCACGCTGACATTTCCTTTGAAGCGCGCTCCTATCCGCCGCGTGACGGAGGAGTATTGAGAACATTGTGACGGTGTTTGTCAGAATCATAATTTCTCTTTCATGTCTCCCCACTGGCAGCCACTCAGGACGAGCTTTAATAACAATACGAGGAGGACGTGACAAACTGACTGATTTGTCACAAAAGCACAGAGAAACAATATTTATTTATTCTTATATGAAGACAGACGTGTAAAATCCCAGCGTACGGAACTGAATCAAGGCCTTTCGGATTTGTTTTAACAAATGAAATAGAAGTTGAGGGGAAATGGGTACGTTTTAGTCGTGGGGTTGTAAAGTGCCCTTAAATGTGTCCTGGAGGATTGTAACGTACAGTCATGACTGAAGCGACCTTGTTCTGTCCTGTCGTATCCAGCTCTGGCTTTGTTTTGTGCACCATCACAAGCCTCTTTTTCATTGCTTCCTCTTTGTTTCTTCAATGCCGACAATGTTGGTATCTAAAAACACATTTCCTCAACCTGCCATCTTTAACACACATGCACAGCTGAAAGAAGTGTGAAGTGAACTTGTTTTTAAGACACCACAGGTGAATAGGATACAAATTTTAACTAATAGATGTCATCACACTCCCCCGTTATGCTCATCAGGGCTGCATTTATTTGATCAAAAATACAGTAAAAACAGTTTTTAAAGATTCTTTGATTAATTAAACATAAAAGAACAGCATTTATTATATAAGTCTTTACTATGTCTTTTTACCATTTTAACATATCCTTGCTGAATAAAATAATTAATTTCTTTCAAAAAAAAAGTACTGAATGGTAGTGTATATTGTTACAAAAGATTTTGACTTTTTATTCATCAAAGAATCCTGAAAAAACTATCACAGTGTCAGGGTTTTGCCCTGACACTCTGTTTGTCTTGTGTTTGTTTCTTGTGTCTATGTTGTTTAGTGTCAGCACATGGCCTAGTTGACTTGTTTTTCTCAGCCATGTGCTTCTCTAGCCCCTCCTCCTGGTTTCCTCATTACCACACCCTCTTGTTAGCCCTCGTTGAGTCCTTGTTAGTGTAATTGCTCTCACCTGTTCCTCGTGTGTGTTTTCCTCCCTATTTATACACTGTAAAAAGTGATTTTTGAGAGAGGTAAATATAAAATAGCTTTTTAGTTCATTTATTTTCTACTCACAACAGGGAATTAAATCTACCCAAAAAAAGTGGATGCAAATTGTTACCTCAGATTTATTGGGTAAATTCTACATGTTGCTTTTTACAGTGTAGTGCCCCTTGCCCTGTTGTCTTTGCTGGTTCGTGATCATTTTCACCCCTTCTATCACTGTCTTTTTCGCTGTCTGTGGATGTGGCTGAGGGTGTGTTCTTGTCTCCCTGGTTGGTCTTGTGCCCTTGTCTTGTCTTGTCTAGTACTTTGTAGTTCCATGTTCTTGTCTTGCTCCTTGTTTTTGCGTTTTGTCTGTTTTTGCCTTTTCTCACTTTTTTTTTATTATTTATCCAGTTCTTCTAGTCCTGATCTTTTGTTTTGCAAGTTAGTTGTGTTGGTTAGATTTGGTAATTATTTCTTATTTATTTAGTTACTTTCTTTTTATCAGTTCTTTTTGTTTTATTTATCCCCCTGCCTGTTTTGGAGTAATTGTTACTGTGGAGCTTTATCCTGTCTTGTTTCTTTATGTAAGAGTTCCCGTCCTGACCTGTGCCTGAGTCCTGCCACTGGTTCTCCCTGCCTGGTACTTGGTCCGCTTTTTAGAGTCGGCGTTAAACAAGTATCTAAATTCAGCTCTATGGTACCTTGCTTGGCCCTCTCTATCTGCCTGGTCTTGGCGCTCCTTCTGCTGCGATTGTAATCTGCCAGTTGCTGTACGAGACCGTTCCAGTGGTCTTCCCTATAGCTGTTTCTTTGTTTACTGTGTTCCTGATGTATCACCTCTGCACCTCACTACCCTCTTGTATCAGTCTGTTTTGTCAATAAATCCTCATCACTCAATCTGCTAATGGGTCCTCCTTCCAGATCCCTGACACACAGGTTTCCACCATTAATAATAAATCAGCATATTAGAATGATTTATGTGACACTGAAGACTGGAGAAATGATGCTGAAAATTCAGCTTTGATCACAGCAATAAATTGCATTTTATAATATATTACAATAGAAAACGCTTATTTACATTTTTTTTATATATATATATTTCACAGTATTACTGGTTTTACTGTATTTTTGATCAAATAAATGCAGCAAAATCTTACTGATCCCAAACTTTTGAACGGTAGTATATGTGCTTCTGAAGTGGAGAAAAAAACTAATTTTGAGAAAATGACCTTTAAAGATGTGTGTGTAATTGATATAGACGAAAAATACATAAAGTGTAGTAAAATAAACACTTAAATGTGTACTTTAGATGTTTTCATTCCAAAAGTCTGAATGAAGACATGTAATGGAGGCAAAATAGCACAATAATCTAATGAGAAAACCGAGGTTTTGCCTGTAATGATTTGCCTTAAATGTTTATTATTATTATTATTTATATATATATTTTTAAATTTGCCTGGGCTGATTGTCTCTGGAGGGATATTCAAAGTGTTTTCCAGGTTCAGTGGAGTGTAGTAATTAGAGGCGTTTTCGATCCTTCGGCACTCAGCATCAAATAGAGTAGCATGACCTTTCACTTATGTGCGCTAAAGCATTATAAATAATCATCCCCTTTAACTAGGAGACATCTGGCTCTGTATTGTAACTGAGGAGATTTGTTTATTTCAAACAAAATACTGTAAATAACAATCTGACATGATAACAGACGATGTTGCATAGCATTGCAATGTTAAAGTACACACAAAAAAAAAACTAATTTCAGATTTGAAAATGATTTGAAAGTAAAACATTACTGTGGTGGTACTGTTAGCGAATGCCATTGCCATTGTTGTGGAACAGAGCATTTCATAATAATGGAAACAGTATTATTTGCACTGGTGTAGTTGCGTTTGTTTGCAGTTATATGTCATATGCTGAGACAGACAGACAGACAGACATACAGACAGACAGACTGACTGACTGATAGGTTCTACAGGTGACCAATGAACATTCACGATAGAGAGAAAAATGCATTTGTTGATTTTAGTTAAAATGACATGTACCTTGAAACACTGTTCTTGTTGCTATGGCGATAGGATGGGAGCCATATTATTTTCCATCTCGGCTAACTATCTAATTAGCTGTTGAGTGCTGTTGGTACAAGTTAGCTGCATGAAAACAACAATCTTCCCTATAAAAATACTTTATCCCAATTTTGGATGGCTGATGATTTCGAAGACGGCAACATTTACTGTTTGAACAGGTTAGAGCAATTTGGAGAAGCTTAAAATCAACATTAAACATTTATTTGCATTTACATTTAATTATTTAGAAGACTCTTCTATCCAAATGATTTTACAAATGAGTCTGCATTTTTCCGTACATTTCTGCCATATGTAAATTAACTGACAGTCACCACTGATAAGCTACTACTAAATATTGTATAAACTTAATTTTCTGTAAAGTTGCTTTGCAACGATTTGTATCGTGAAAAGCGCTATACAAATAAACTTGAATTGAATTGAATTGAATGAAGAAACAAATCTACATCTTGGCTGGCCTGAGGGTGAGTACATTTTCAGCAAATTTTCATTTTTGTGTAAACTCTTTTAACTAGTTTTAGAAGAACAACGTACAGTTACAAGATGGTTATTTTTGCAGCCAGGTAGACTGACCAGCAAGATTATGCAAATTACCTTATCTAGTATCCAACAAAACAGGTCATTTAAACTGGTGACCAGCTTTGGCTAGAACAATATTGCAAGCCATAAGAAAGGCTTGCAATATACCGCACCATACCACATACCTACTGACCAAAACATTACTCAGTGCCACTTTTCATACAGAATGACCGGCATTATCTCAGCGTGAATCAAAAGTGAAGAAACAGTCCGGGGTAAAGTGGCTAATCAAACAAGTGGGGTTCTGAAGCCTCCAGCCCTCGGCAGCACACTAAGCGCGCTATTAAAAGAACTCAGTGAGTCAGAAGAGAGCCGCGGCGCTGAAGGGTGTTTGTGGACCAGCTCCGGTATTTATAGCCATCCATCAAGAAAAATCTGCAGGGGCCTCATCACTGTAGAGGATCGGCCACGAGCCGGCTATAGAAATGCCTGCCAATTCAGACCACTTCTCTAAAATATCACTTTTAAGTCTATAAAATTGAATGCTTTAATTGTTTGCACGTTTTTTTTTTTTTTTTGGCAAGACTTGAGTTGTTGACAGATTTGTTTTAGTATCATTGATATACTTTTATTTGTTTTTGTTAATATTTTTGAATTCGATTTTAAAATTTCATTTTAATTTTAGTTTAGTTTTTTATATTTATATTGTTTCTTTTTAATTACATTTTTAGTTTTAGTTTATTTCGTTTTAGTTATTTTTGTACTTAAACTAAACAAAAATGAGAAATATTGCCTTGGCTACTAGCTGAAATCAAATATGTTTATAGATTTCAATGGTAAAATATATATTTTTTATCAATAATACTTTATGATTTAATTATTTGCACTGTTTGCATTTGTTAGTGTTTGAAAAATGCAAATCTGCTGGTAGACAAAACAAGCATATTTTGCAATTGAATTTTTGACTCAAAACCTTTAATAATAGATTTGAATGATAAAATATCTTTTTTAAATCTACTAAATTTAATGCTTTAATTGTTTGCAAAACCTGAGCTGAGAGGGATTTTAGAATCATTGATTCTTAGTTTTGTTAATATTTTTGAACTAGATCATTTTAGAGTTTTAGTCATTTTGTTTGGTTTTTGTGATTTTTATTCGTTTTTTTAAAGTCTATATAGTTTTCAGTTTTAGTATATTTAGTTAGCTAGCAGAAATAAAATAATTTATTCTGCTTACAGTAAGTGTTCTGTCTGTAATAAAGCTGCTGGTGGATACAGAACATTCAGTGTAAAAGCCAAACTATGTTTTTGCTGAATGAAATGTGAGTGGGCGTTCGGTGCAAAATATGGAAACGTCAAACACCATTAATTAGCCTATATACTTATTAAGTGTTCCTTGTTTCTGCAGAAGTAAGAACATGTCTACACCAGACGCGAGTGACGTTACGCAATTCGTGCCTACGGTGTAATGTGCAGCAAGTAAACAGGTAAAAGGTGGACCAAAAATGTGAAAGGTTCACAAACAGCTCAAGAAGGTCACATATGTGAGTGTTTCTTAAACTATGTACTTTTAAAGCACACTTTAACATTCTTACTACTAATATTTGTCTTTTACCAGTGTCCAACTGTGGACATATGTGCATCACAGAAACATTTTTTAATCAACCATCTGGAACAAATGTCATTTTACATCTCAAAGCAGCATTTATTTTGTGGATATTATTATTATTATTAAAAATTCATTAAAGTGTTTGTTGAAGAACTGTTGTTTGAACTGAAGCTTCAGTGGCCAACTAAGCTGACAAAGCTTTGGAATATGATATTGTTTAGTCATGTTATTTGGCAAGAAATAGCTTCAGCTTTATTAATAATCACTTTGTGAACAATTTCAGGCCATTTTCCATCGAGTCTCTCTTTGCAGCTGTTTGAATTTGGCTTCATCCGCTTTCTGGAGCTGCCAGCTGAGCCAGAGTTTGACTTGCACCCACATACTGAAAAGAAAAACATGTACATTATACGCCACAGTATAAATAACAGCATGAATATTTATAAATAATAATAACCGTGCTAAAATAAAAATTAATGAAAATTGCAGCTTGATACAGTATTAATCATTTGCACAAGGTCAGTCAGTAGTACTATTTGTTAGTAGCTGAACAGTGGAGTAAACGTTTCTTAATCTGTTGGCAGGAAACAATATTTTTATCCTGAGGCTGAAGGTCAGAGGTCATCTGAACCCTGTGGTGTGTGGGTGAGGTCAAATTATTTTTATTCGTGCCGCTTTGGTATTCATACTTCATAATTCAGATTTTTTTTTTTACATGCATCTTTGATTTTAGAGTGTATCATTCAGTCCGAGAAGCAGCTGTGACTTCACTGAGTTTGTAGTTGGGAAATGATGCAAAACCAGCTGAGAGTGCATCATACTGATTTGTTTCATGATTTGCAAGATATGTCAGTTTTTCTCAGTCAACTGACGTTGTCACGATCTTGACAAACAATGCAATTATACGAATGTTAACATTAAAACTTGCTGTTCATTTTCTCACCCTCAGGCCATCCGCGCCCCTTGTTGCTGATTGGTTACAAGTTTGTTTTGCGATTCGGCCCGAATCAGTTTTCTAAAGTGTTTTTGAAAAATCACATACCCTGCCTTTAATAAGAATTTAAAATAGCATATCAAGGAAAAATTAATCCCTGTGGCTCCTGACGATATATTGAGGTCTTATGAAGTGAAACGATCGGTCTGTGCAAGAAACTGAACATTAATTACAACATTATTACCTGTAATCCTGAGCCTCATGCAACAGGGAAATATGATTCAGTTCCGCTAACTGGTTCTTTTGGACAGTTTGTTTCAATGAACTGGTTCAATTCACTAGTTCATTTACGTAATCACACAATAACGTAACTTATACAAAATTATATTATTACAGCACCCAATAATGATGTGAAAAGTGGATATTTTACATGCTTAAAGCATATGAAGTGAATAAACTAGCTCAGAAACCATAAAAACATTAATTCTGCTGCTTCATTCAAGTGCTTGGTTCACGCATGCACATATCAGCGGCTCATCGGTCTTCGGTCTGAGGCGGAACTGTTTCCTCAGTGTTCAGTGGCTGTTGAAGGAACTGGAGCACTGAATGGGTTGGCAAAAACCAGTACCATAGGATCATATACGCCAGTATTTTCGCTCATTTTTAGTCAAAGTGACTGTCAGGCACACCCAAAATTGAGTTTTGATTGAGTAACTTGTAGATCTGTGATGCTCGAGCCGCAAAATGTTTCAGATGGTTCAGTTCGATCTGGTTAACTGGTTCAACAACAACAACAAAAAAAAACGGTAATTACAGGTAATGTTGTAAATAATGTTCAGTTTCTTACACAGATCAATCATTTCGCCTCATAAGACCTCAATATATTGTCAGGAACCATGGGTATTAATTTTGTGCTCCTTCATATGCTTTTTTTTTAATTCTCAAAAATTGGTAGCCACTGACTTGCACTTTATGAATCACCAAGGACCACAGTTTCAGCTAAAAAAAATCTTCTTTACTGTTCTACTAAAGAAATAAAGTCACTTACATCTTGGATGGCCTGAGGGTGAGTTAACAGCCATTTTTTTTCATTTTTGGGTGAACTATCCCTTTAAAACATTGGCTCAGCCTCTGTTTGTCCCTTTTGAAACAATCCTATACAACCTTAGTTTAATAATTTACTCTTCAGGTGGCACCGCTGCTCATTTAGTATATTTAAAGACTAGCAAAAATACAACAGTTCTTATGAAGTCTGAAACAACCATTTCAAGTTAAGTATGAGAGAACAGGCTGTCCTCCAAACAAACAGTCCTGTTAATGAAGTGTTTACGTATGTACTGTACTTAAGAGCATCCAAATCTTCTGTTCTAGGCAATGCCAGCAGACACTGCATGTAAAAATAACCAGCAAAGTAACAAATGTCTCGTACAGACAAATATGGCTCTTATGATGTTTGTTGGGTTCGTTAGGTATGTTAGTGAGCTAGAAAAGAGGCTAATGATAATGCGTTTACCTGTGGCTTCCAGCCTAATGAGTCGAGATGTGCTGCCAAGAGCGAAATGTGAACATTAGGATGCAGGCTGGTCAGGACGATCTATCCAGCTCTACATAAATAGCCGAAGCATTAACATTTCATTAGAATGCTAGTGGTGCGGTCAATAGTAATGAATCGTTTTTGTTAACTCATACCTTTTTTTAAATGTTGCATGTTAATGTTGTGTTTGTTTCACACTCAAGGAAACGTCATTCTGGTGCTATTTGCAACTCAATTCAGAGGAATTCTTGGGTAAAATGTGAAGGTTTGTTCACCCAAAATGACAATTCAGTCATCATTTGAAAAATTTTGACACTAAAGAGATGTTTTCTTGGAAGAAATCAAAAAAGAAATAAATGAGTAAATTGTAAATTTGAGACATTGTTGATATCTCCTATATGATTACTTCTCATATTTTGAGGAAACTCTCCAAAGTCTACATTTTCTCTGCGTTTAATCTCATAACTGTCTACACTCTTAAGAAAAATGGTTCTAAACAGTACCAGAAAAGGGTTCTTCGGCTTGTAACAATAGCAGAACCCTTTTTAGTGTTAAATATAACCTTTTTTATAGGGTTCCATATAGAACCATGCTTTGAAAATGCTATATACAACCTTATTGGTGTTATAAATAAAATTTTTAATGATAGTTTTTCATGAATATTAGTATGTTAATATCATTAATATTAGTATTATTTGTATATATTATTTATTAATATTGTTTTTTACCCCTCTATCTGCCAGGTTTTATAATATCTTGAAGTGTCTATTAGGGTTTTACATAAAGTCAACAACAATAACAACAACAACGTGTCAATTAGGTACTTTTTTTAATGACGTGAAATTGTAGCAAAAATGACAGTGTTCTAACAACAGTTAATAGCAGAATACATTAATGAATGACAATGGACATTGAACATAAATAAATGCTTAAAGAAATAAAACAAAATAGAACATAAAAGCTCCAGTGAAATATCTTCACAATCCTCTATGATGCCTTTAAGTTAATCATTATCTGTATTTTTTTTTTGTGATTGAATGGCAGTTTCTCTCTGCAGATGACGAGGTTGCAGGATGTGACAGCATCTGAAAAGCACAATTGAGTTTAGATATAGAGTTTGTCTCCTTTCATTTGTTTATGTGAAAACAATTGCTTATGAAGGCCAAAAGTAGTATGTGAGCA
>NW_015664206.1:378994-395718 GCF_001515625.1 Sinocyclocheilus rhinocerous | reverse complement strand
TAGAGTTGCAGCGTGTCCATGTGTTTGTGAAAAATCAATTATGTTTATGAAGGCCAAAAGCAGAAATGGACCGTTTGCGAACCCTTCACAATCTTAAAAGAAAAAAGTGATATAAAGTCATGGGATAGTTTTAATATTTATTGTGACTGGGTATGTTTATACATAAACCCAAGTAATAATTAAAAAAATCTAACAATATGAAGCCAGTTACATTTTTAAAGTTAAATTTGTATTTCAATTTTAAGAATGAAATCATTTACCTGTTGAGAGAGTGTTAACAGTCTGTAGTTGGATCACTGAGCTCCAGAAAATCAGTAATGATGAGCTTTGTCAGTTACAGATTTGAAAAACAAAAGGGCAGGAATAAAGAACCCTAAACTCTAACACAAAGAACCATTTCAGCATGAAAGGGTTCTTCAGAATGCTATGGTTCTAAATAAAACCATTACTACATGTAAAGAACCGTCTTTTTTTAGAGTGTAGGAGAAATAGTTGAGTTTTTAAAGAGATTTATTTGGATATTTCTCTTTTCTGTTGGAGTCCACCTCAGTTTTGAGATGAGAAATGGACGCTGTCATTGGTGAACAACGGTGGACCATGAGATGCTCTTTCTCTCCATGATTTTCTGCTCTATTGTCAATAAGGGCACCAAACAGATGGAGGACGATCCGTTTTCCAATTTCCTTTCAGATATTGGCACCCATCCCCTCCAGGAGTTCATTTTATGGAGTCATCGCCATGGATTTTACTGTCTTGATAAATATTTTCATTTATAGACTGAGAATTTAACTGAATTGTTCTTGGTGCTCATGCTGATTTCGTTGCAGTTTACTGCCCCGCACAAAATGAGGACATGTGGAAATGGATTCTGTTCTGCTCAGGAAGGTAAATTGAGGCCATGTACATATATGGGTCTGGAAAATGCGGTAATGAATCCCCTAAATTATTGATCCATGTGTGTGCAGAATAAAGGAGTCACTACTGAAATGGACTGGTTAATAGCCACTACAACGTTTTGCTGTTTCATGGCTGTAAACAAGAAATATGGATGACAATGGTTCACTTTATAAAGGAGGTACAGACTTCTTAATGCTTTTAAAACTAGATGCTTTTTATACTAGAAAATTTTTATTCTAGATAATAGTTTGTCTAACAGTTTTCATCAGAGATTGACTTGATTGACACTGAGACTGTTTTTTTATGACCAGTACGGTTTAACTGAATTGTTTTGGTGTCTGTAAATGAATATGCATAGTCATTACACTACAAGAAATAATACCTTATTTTATTATTATTATGCAGTTATTTTCTTTAAAAACAATTGTTTTAAATGTCATTGTCACGATACGCTGCTGGAAGGAACGATGGAGACGTGGATAACATAAACGGTATTTAATAAGAGAGTCACCGAGGTAAATTCACAACAGGAACAGGGGTAAACACACGTAATCCAACAAAAGTAGACACGACAAAGAAGGAACGCACAGACTAGAACTAAATACATGACTTAACGAGGCAACTGGGTGGAACACAGGTGAACAGAATGACTAATTAAGAGACAATGAGGACAGGAACGACCAAATAAGGCACATGAGGGAGAAACTGGGTCACAGGGAGCACATGGGGAGCAAAACACAAAGACAGTCCAATCCTGACATTTCGCCCCCCTTCTGGAAGGCGCATCCCCGCTCCGTAGAACCAACAGAGGGAGCGACGGGTGGGAACTGGGAGGAGGCTCAGGAAAAGGACGGACACCCGGGAGGGGGCCGGCAGACAGAGTCCAGGGAGGTGATGGAGGGAGGAGCCAGGGTGGATCAGAAGGAGGAAGGAGCCAAGGAGATGACAAGAGGGACTTGGAGCATGCGGCGCCAGGTGGGACCCAGGCCACAGCCATAATTAAAACAGCTAGCTGGCTGAACTCCACAGCATACTCCAAGAGGGAAAGGTCCTTGCGGGCAAGGGAGGTAAACTTGACAGCGAGGGAATCAATGGGGAAGAAAACACTACGGAAACAAAAAACACTGAATGGAAAACAGAAAACAAACGGAGGGGAGACACGTAGTTAAACTGTTTTGGGTCGGGTCTTCTGTCACGATACGCTGCTGGAAGGAACGATAGAGATGTGGATAACATAAACGGTATTTAACCAACAGGAACAGGGGTAAACACACGTAATCCAACAAGTAGACCCAACAAAGAAGGAATGCACAGACTGGAACTAAATACATGACTTAACGAGGCAACTGGGAGGAACACAGGTGAACAGAATGACTAATTAAGAGACAACGAGGACAGGAACAGGAACGACCAAATAAGGGCACATGAGGGAGAAACTGGGTCACGGGGAGCACATGGGGAGCAAAACACAACAAAGACAGTCCAATCCTGACAGTCGTCTTACATGACAGATACTGTTGATGATGATGATGATGATGATTACTATTACTGATAATACTAACAACAACTACTATTTATTATTATTATTATTATTCTATCAGTCATCAGTCAAACCAATTATCATGTTATCTCTAGTTGTCACAACAAAAACATGGTATTTTTGTCTCCATTTTTCAAAAACATTCTTCATTCATGAAACTGCCAGGTGTAGTGTGTACGTGATGCTGGGTTTGGTTCTCTGCTGCTAATTGAATTCAGAACAAGGAGAAGACTGTCAATTATGCTCAGTTTCAGGCAGCTTGACCAGTAACAGCACGTCTCGAAACAGAGGAACAGAACCATGAAACATCTGCACATCAGACAAGATGTGCAGAAAGGAAGAGGGCAGGCGGACGGGGAGATCAGAGGAGGACTGAGAGAATGAAATGCAGATTGGAGGTAAAAGAGAAAGTATCGGGAGGGCAGCTCTGTCAGCGCACAGACATACTGGGCCTGTCCAAAGCTTTAATGTTTGTTAGTTTGGGTGCAATTAGGAAGGCCTAGTGATCCCTCACCAGCCGCATGGCACAGGAAAGTGACTTCTTTCTAACTCGGAGAGCTTCCCCAACCAGTGGACTCAACAGCAGGTCAAATCAGCCATTTCTAGAGTGTCACCATCGGCTCATATCAGACGCAGGACAGGTGATTAACATCAGAGCTCAAGAACTAACCTCACACCCTTCCACATATTCACTGCTTATTCACCTCTGTACAATAATTGGAGAAAATGTCTATCACTGGTAGCTCTTTTCTTATTGTGCATGCTCACATTCCACAGCTGACCTAAATGAGTGAAATGACTGGAGAAAGTGGAGAGCTGTGGCCACCTGATGTGATCGGTTGAGCATGCTTATCTTGAGATTATATGATACCGACACTGATGCATTGTTGATTTGGGAATAATTACCATAAAATTAATGAAAACAGCTGGGCAAATTGATGCACTTTAGCATAGATGCACTCTAAATGCAAGTGCATGAAAAAAGAAAAAAATATTATTTGGTGGGTTTTTTTTTTTTTCAAAGATTAACACTGCTAATGATGTCCTTATTGCTAGAATTGCATATACATTTCATTAAAAATTAAGCTGCCTTTGATGTAATGGTTAGATATTATTAAAATGTGTTACATTGCTCGGCGAAATACTTGATTTAATCTATCCAGCCAGTGGTGTAGCAAGTCAGCCCCGAACCCATATGCAAAAACATTTGTACGGGCCCCTCCAAACATTAATGTGGGCTCCAACGCCCCTTATTGTTGTCTTTTCTGAGGTAAATAACATTACAGGACTATTCACAAGCTGTTTTATTGGCGGTATAAATGCTTGGAAATAATATTTAACGTTTTCAAGTCTATTCTTTATTTGTACTGCGCCAGCCACCCAATAATCGCAATAAGCGTGTTTTGTTACTTTTAATATAATACAAATCGCCTTTAAATTCTGTAAATTTTATCACGAAATACAAACAATAAATGTATTTTTCCGCTCTTTAATGTGGCGTGAGATCACTGCATTCACCTCAGTTCAAGCGGCATGTGAATCAATCATATTTTTCCTCTTTTCTACTAGTTACAGCACAAGATAAACATGAATGAATATCAGAAGACGTTGAAAAAAATCAGAACAACTGAATAAAATGAATGTCTTGTCTAATCGATCAATCAGTGTTTCGAAAATTGTCAATAAAAATATGAATGAATGTCATAACATTTACCTCAGAAATGCCAACAATATAACTTTACCAACATTGTTTTATTATTTTCATTAAAAAAATTTCATAATAGTTTTTTTTGTTTGTTTTTTTTTTGGAGTTTGTGTAATTTTCACATTACCTTTATTCACACAATTTAACAAATTTAATCTCATAATTTTGGCATTATTCTAAAAATGTTGTGGCACTAAAATGCCGCCATATTTACTCAATTACTTAATGCAGCCCAAAACGCAGAAAGAAAGAAAGAAAGAAAGAAAGAAAGAAAGAAAAAGAAAAGCTGCTTAAACTAACTAGCCTTAAAAAAGTTAGTCATCTAATTGTTTTCTTCAAGACTAGTTGTAACTTTTTAAGGTCCATTACAAAAAGGGACTGGTCTAATTTGAATCTGGAAAGTAAGACTGATTACCCATAGACAGTAGTCTTAACAGAGTTTATGCAATTGACCCATATTGTGACCAACTTGTAAGACTAGTCTAAGCAGTTTATGCAACTGGACACTGAACACCATAGCAACTGCATAGTCATGCCTTAGTAACCACACATAATGCATCCTGGTGCAGTTTTGCATGGGCAAGCACCACTATTTTTTTCATAAAATGTAAAAATCTAGATAAAAAAATAAACTGAATAGAGTTATCAGGAAAACCACTTAAACTTGAAGGTGTGAGTGGGGTTTCTGAGTTTGCACCGCTGCCACTCTCTGGCACCACACGATTCTGATTCAAAAGTCCAGGGGTTTCACGTTCAGTGTGATCAGCATGAGAAACAGTCCTATTATCCGTGTAATTAAGGAGCGACACCCCCTCACACACCACAAGTGACTGCCCACTGAGCTGGAGAATTCCGAAGATGATGATCTCCTAATTCACTGTTCTGGGAATTGCTCCTCTTGTCATCGAGGTGACAGCGTGAGCACTCAAAAGACCACTTCAGCTTCCCAGAGCATTTATGCTGTTTTCTTGGTTTTCTGTTTTCTCATAAATGGAGAGGAGGACAATACACGGGAGCCCTTATGCAACCGTGTCATTTTAAGTTCAACGCTATGAGATCAAATTAGACTGGCATACTTTACCTGCATAGGTTTATTTAGCACTTTTGCATTGCTCGTTGCATTTTTTATACAAAGTGATGGATGAGATGCAGCGAGCAAAACTTGAGCTAAACTGATTGACGATACGTTTCTATCACTTGATTCAGACATCATGTTTTGCATTTACAACAGGTTTAGGGTGTTTTCAAATCACTATCCATAAATACAAGCAATAGTAGGATAATAGTAATAGATAACGTGTGACTTGGAAAACAAGTATAAACCCTGTAGACTGACATGAAATAATATAGTCTGAAAAACCTGTTTTTTAAATGGAACAGTTTATTGAACCTTTAGTCAAATCTAAATATATATATATATATATATATGCCTTTTGTTGAGTCATATTTGATGCAGGCTTTTATGGATCATAGTATGATACAGGAGAATGTGGAGCTCATAATTGAGGAAAAAAACTTTAGGAGGTGCAAACTGAGCAAAATATGCAATTTGGTACAGTTGCTGATATTTATATTGGCAAACAGTACGATGAAATTCTGATAGCTTGTAATGTAAACCAATGAGATCTTTCTAACAGAGGGCAGAAGGCATGTAGTAAGTTGTGTAAGTTTTGATCATTGATAATTTAAAGGCCTTAGATACTTGCATATCAAATATGACACAGTAGGCTTTATAGGGTTAAGCTCCAAAACTGACCAAACAAAAAGCACCTTAAGTGTTGTCCATATGACTTGCACACTATATTTCAAATTTTCTAATGTCACATGATAGCTTCTCCTTCAATGAGCTATTAACTGAAAAACTGCTGTGAGTGGATTCAGGTGAATCAAACTTGAGAATCTGATCATTCTGATCCATGAATAAAAAATCTGTTTTTTAAATAGAACAGTTTATAGAACCTTTAGTCAAATCTAAATATATATATATATATATATATATATATATATATGCCTTTTGTTGAGTCATATTTGATGCAGGCTTTTATGGATCATAGTATGATACAGGAGAATGTGGAGCTCATAATTGAGGAAAAAAACTTTAGGAGGTGCAAACTGAGCAAAAATATGCAATTTGGTACAGTTGCTGATATTTATTTCTTTATATGGCTTTATATAGCAAAACATAAAATGCAATGCAACACAGTTATGATTGAGAGATGAAGAAATAAACGTTCTTCAAAAACCTGATAGATCATATTTGATACATTTTAACATGATTTTTCTAAAAAACTTACACTTAAGTTTCTTCAGTCCAGTAAGTTTTCATCAACAAGTTTTGACCATGTTGATAATTTAGAGGCCTTAGAAGTTTGTGCAAATATGATACAGCAGGCTTTATAGGGTTACATTTTGGTGAATGACTCATCATTCAAGCAGCATGTACTCCTCAAATCATGCGCTTGTTGATTGATGTGATTTGTGATGGTTCTAATTGGATCTTTATTTGTAAGTTAACCGAACAAAGTTTCTGCTCCTTTCTCTCTCCCCCGTGTTGGTCGGTCAGTGGTTGTATTTATTGTCATCTTGTAATGATAAAGACAGATGGGGTTTCTTTGAGACACTCCTCCCAAACACATTTGCTGTCATCAGTGTGGAAAAAAAATTGATCTTGTAGGCATTAAAGATGATGAATCGCGTTCGCCCACACATATCGCATGTTTCACAAGTTGTTGTTCTCAATCCTTTTTCTGTTTCTCTCACTTTCTCTCTCTTTCTTTCCATTGCGCTTGTTGATTGATGTGATTTGTGATGATTCTAATTGGATCTTTATTTGTAAGTTAACCGAACAAAGTTTCTGCTCCTTTCTCTCTCCCCCGTGTTGGTCGGTCAGTGGTTGTATTTATTGTCATCTTGTAATGATAAAGACAGATGGGGTTTCTTTGAGACACTCCTCCCAAACACATTTGCTGTCATCAGTGTGGAAAAAAAATAGATCTTGTAGGCATTAATGATGAATCGCGTTCGCCCACACATATCGCATGTTTCACATGTTGTTGTTCTCAATCCTTTTTCTGTTTCTCTCACTTTCTCTCTCTCTTTTTCCATTCTGTTTATTGTCTTACTGTACAATTCTTCCGTCTCGTATGGTACAAAATATTACCATGGTAACCACAGTATTTGCCAAAATGCCATAGTTACAACATTGTATGTAGAAAATTATGTAGAAAATAACAAAAGTGATGGTTGCCTGAGCAAGCAATCAAACTTAGACTAGACACCCAAACAAACCTGAGGTTCACTTATTCAATTAAACCATCTGTTTGGAGTCATTTTAAAACGCAACCTCTCGGAAACAGGTGAAATAGTCTGATACTTCTAAAAAATACCATCCCAACCAGACTGCAAAACCCCATGTGCTCAAGAGATATTGTGGAGAAGTGATACTTTTCTAATGACAAATTAATGGAAATAAGCGGGCATGTGAAAACATGAGCAATGGCCCGAAACAACCTGCTCAATATTGTCAGACCTTCTCATACAGCCATTATAAAACTCTTTTTCTCTCTTAAACTCACAGGTATCATAAAGTGCAAAAAGGCCTATCAGCTTTAATGAGATATTACAGCCACTTATGGGAGGTGAGCAACTTTTTATGTTTTTTTCAAAGGATAAAAATTATTTTCAAATGAACATCACTTCACGATAAATTAATGTGTGAAAAAAATCAAAACCTTCATGCAACTTGTGCACTAGAGAGTTACTGAGAGAATTCATTACTGCACTAATGAGCAATATAAAGCTAGAATATAGGATGTGGTTTGTCCAAGATATGTAAAATAAAAAAGGACAATTAGGAGTCATAAAACTCGCCAAAAACAGCTCCATGCTGAATACTAAATGTTTGCTTATATGTGTGTGGGTTTACTTAGCTTACCTTTGCAATATATTAAACATGTTCTAATTGATCTATACAATCCTCTGCAGTGAATGGGAAGAAGAAATCTGTAATGTTTTTCGTCAAAGTTTTAGAATTTTGTTAAATCAGTCCCAGAAGTATACAAAAGTTGCATTTACAATATACTATAACATTTTTATTACAGTGTGTGGAGAGCGTGCAGGACAGTCCATCCTTGTTCAGAGGACAGGGTTAGTGTCTAGTCATTATAATTTGTCTTATACAAAAACAACAGAAGTCAATGCTATGTCTTCTTTCAGATAATGAGGTAGATGTGTGCGTGCTTTAATTGCTCAGACAGGTGTGAAACAGACACCAGCTGTGATGTGGAAGTGATACAGAGAGAGGTGCCGGGGTGCAGAAACACGCAGCGCAATAACAGCAGTCAGACGCACTGAGACAATAACTCAGCATCCACACGCTTCCCCTCAATGAAATTAATGTTTTCTTAAGGCTAATTGTAGCTTCTGGCCATTGATTTTAGTGTTACTTTTGAAATCACATCCCCCGTCGCCAAATGTGTGGTTCACAATGTTATTTGCTAAAGAAATCACACAGTATAACAAGACACATACTGAGAATAAGAAACGGTTTTATAATACCGGTGATGCAAGTAATTAAGAAAGATAAAATTACAGCTCTATCACAGATCCATTTATTTTCATACTGTAAATTTCTTTGTCAGTCTTTTTGCTACCATAACATTAACCATGGTTACACAGAATTTACCATGGAAACCATAGTTTCTGCAAAGCATTACTATAGTTCCCTTTCATGGGAACTTCGAACTGCGTCCTCTAGGGGTCGCTATGGGGGACGCCTCGTCGCTATGGGCGACAGCCATGACGTCACTACCGGTGCGACTATAGTATAAATAGGCGCCGGGAGCACACATCATTCTCTTCTTTGGAGAAACAGAAACAAATGAGGCAGCAAAAATTATTGTGGATAGCATTAAATTATTTGATGAGAAATAATTGAGTTCATATTGAGATCTCTGAATCTTTGCATCTTGGTACGTGTGAGCTCAGTTTGTGACAATGTTGAGACTTTGAAACACTGTCAGGAGAAACATCTGAGAAGCAGGTGGTGTAAGCAAGAGTCTCTTCATTTAATCTCATGCTGTCTGGGAGAAACAATTGAGATATTAAAGAGATTTTATAGACTTTTTCTATAATTCTCAGACGATTTGTATGATCTGTTAATTAAAACTTGCAGTGGATGAGGAAACATTTCCTAGAATTACACTCTGACGTACATATAACTAATGTTAACCTGTATCATTCTGATTTCCTTGTCTATGACACTGAGGAGCTATTTTATGATGTCATGAAGCCATTTTTGCAAATGTTGAGTGGTGCTTGGCGCTGGTTTCATCACATTCACATAATGTCAAGAAGAACACCGTAGTCATTTAACAGGTCAATAGATTATAATAAGAATTAAAACTTTCATTTCCTCTCAAGATTTCTCTTTGGAAATCCAATTTTCCCCCTTGGTGGCGGCGATTTAAATGTGAAGTGTGTAATTTCTTGGCCATGAATGGCACCAAATGGAATTGAAAAAAAATAATTGCTGTGTTCCAATTCACAGGGTCCCTACACAGTGTTGGATGCAACGAGATCATACTGTCACAATTCTCGGGAGGCAAGGAGCGAGGAACGAGGAAACACGGAGATACTTCAATTCACAGTCTTTAATGATCACACGGGGAACGTAGGAGACACAGGAACACATGGAATGACGTACGAGGACCGACAAACACTAACTGAAAGGACTGGGGCTTTTAAACACTGGGTGATTGGGAAAACACAGGTGCAAGGAATGACTAATTAAAGGGAACACAGCACACCTGGGGAGGGAAAACACAACACAAAGAGTCCAGGGGCGTGACATTACTCCCCCCTCCCGGAAGGTGCGTCCTCGCACCGTAGAAACAACATGGGGAGGGGAGTGGGTGGGAACTAGGGAGAAGGCTCAGGAGGAGGGCGGACACCCGGGAGGGGGTCGGCAGACAGAGACCAGGGAGGTGATGAAGGAGAGGAGCTAGGGAGGAGACAGGAGGGACTTGGAGCAGGTGGTGCCAGGTGGGACCCAGGCCACAGTCGAAATGTCAACCCACGGTGGAGCCGACGGTTTTTTCAATGTATGCTTCAGACACGGGTCACGACGAGGCGTCCCCCATAGCGACCCCTAGAGGATGCAGTGTCTCGTTCCCTACTCAGGGAACCATGGGTACATAAGTAACCTGAGACGTTCCATACTGACTGGTTTGCTGGTCTTAGCTGGTTTGAGGTGGTTTAGCTAGTGTCAAAACCTCTCTAAATCATCAAACTAGACCAATCTGAGTTGGTCAGCTAAAACTTAAAAAAAAAAACTAAAGCTGGTTTAAGATGGTTTTAATACTGTGAAATTAGTATTTTATGTTGGGATCTCTTTCTTTCACTTTGTTTAACCAATATTCACTGCTAGCTAACACCAAGTTTTAAAAAGTAACTATTTTAAGTAAAATAAATATTTCATTTGTTATGTAAAATGAAAAAGAAATGCATTGTGTAGAAATGCAATGATCAATGTCACCTAGGCTACTGTAAATGCATTGATCATTGAAGGCTTTTCAATGCTGGTCTCCATCTACATGCCTTAAATTCTCCATGCATTGCATTATTGTAAAGCGCGTGAGTCACAGTGCAGCTTTAAATGCAGCTTTGTACATTCAGATGCGTCATTAAACTTGTGCATGTACAAATGATGAAAGCGTCTCGGTGCAGAAAGGAATAGCCAGGACAATTTTTAATATAACTCCGACTGGATTCGTCTGAAAGAAGAAAGTCATATACACCTAGGATGCCTCGGGGGTGAGTAAAACTCAAGCTAATTTTCATTTTTTGGTGAACTAACCCTTTAAGGTGAGCAGAAAACACTTAAAGGTGTTTTTAGTATGACTATACTCATGGCCGTACCCAGGCGTTGAAAATTAGTGAGGTCCGGTGATGATGGGGGTTGGTGTCAAAGAATTGTGTTATAATAACCCCTATACAAATACAACCTATAAACACTTTAAAGGAGACAGACATGTAGATGTTTGTGAAAGATGTTTTCTCTGTTTTGGAGGGATGATTATTTTTAAATCATACCCTATTTATTGCATCAAAATTTGTTAATACTTTACTATATTTAAGGGTGGATAATTTTATCAGTTGTTTATTGTGTTTATAATAGCTGGACACATGAAAAATTTACCGAGGTCCGGACCTCGGTGGCTTCATTGCTAGTTACGGGCCTGACTATACTTTCATATATATGAAATCAATTGGTTTGGTTCATTGTATTGATATTATGTATGTTGGATAGCAAGGTCATGACTCACTGACTTTTGTGCTATCTGTCTGTCTGTCTGTCTGTGTTGTGTGCGGTGCCAGATTGGAATTGTGCTGAATATCTTATGACGTCCACTTCACATTGCACAATGAACATGGTAAAAAAAAAAATCCGTTATTATTCATTATTCAATTGTTCATTATTCAGTTAATCTGGGATATGAGGAAGCATTTTAACATCTGAAACAAATCACATTTATAAAGTTTATTGCTCCTTCTGGCTGCTTTTGCGTATTGGAGCAAACAAATGATTCTTCCCAGTTTCAGTGTGACTTTCATGCCATCTGGAAATGGCTCTCGGTGCCCTTGATAAAGCCAAGAAATCGTAGCTTTTTGGCTCTAACAAGATTCTTCATAAATAAAAATAAACCGAAATGATTTCCAATCTTTTGCAAATAAGATAAGATAAAGATATCGCTGACTCTAAACTGCAACTTCCTACTTTATTAACTTTCTAAAGTGTTAAATTAAGTGGAAAAGACAAGTCCAAAAATGTTTATAATAGCTGGGCACATGAAAAATTTACCGAGGTCCGGACCTCGGTGGCTTCATTGCTAGTTACGGGCCTGACTATACTTTCATATATATGAAATCAATTGGTTTGGTTCATTGTATTGATATTATGTATGATAGATAGCAAGGTCATGACTCACTGACTTTTGTGCTATCTGTCTGTCTGTCTGTCTGTGTTGTGTGCGGTGCCAGATTGGAATTGTGCTGAATATCTTATGACGTCCACTTCACATTGCACAATGAACATGGTAAAAAAAAAAATTCCGTTATTATTCATTATTCAATTGTTCATTATTCAGTTAATCTGGGATATGAGGAAGCATTTTAACATCTGAAACAAATCACATTTATAAAGTTTATTGCTCCTTCTGGCTGCTTTTGCGTATTGGAGCAAACAAATGATTCTTCCCAGTTTCAGTGTGACTTTCATGCCATCTGGAAATGGCTCTCGGTGCCCTTGATAAAGCCAAGAAATCGTAGCTTTTTGGCTCTAACAAGATTCTTCAACAAGAATATTTGCCAGAAGTGTGAAAGGTCTTTAGAGTGAGTTGATTCCAAGTCCAGTTGATTCAGGCATGCTCTCATTACCTTTCCGCCCACTTCTCTCTCTCAGCAATGAACTTTTCATGATCAAAGGAAACCTCCACGGTTAAAACACTCTTTCCACACAGTCCGGATTAATGAACAGATTTACCCAGCCTTATCTTGGTCTGCTTCACCTCTTTCTCATTTCCAACCCTCTAAACACCAGCAGGAAGCCCAACCAGCAGTGCTGCTGGAATATGTGGCGCGTGTGTAGATGGGTGTCTGTGCACATGTTGCACATGATTAAAACCTTTGCGATGGAATTCTTCTGCTCATGGGACTCACTTATATAATACCATCTCAATCATGTGGCTCTTTCTCGTACGGCCGACTTACAGAGGGATCAATCTATCTAAATGCCACCTCTCAAAGGAATAGCACTAGTTAAAACCGATGAATTTGGCTCTGCAAGGCAGAATCGCGTGATCAATATTTCCTCTCTTTTGATAAGTTTTGGTTGGTCAATGGTGCATTGAATATCTAAGACTGACCCCGGTACCGGAGACGTCAGGTGACGCCGCTCTCCAGCGCTGAAGTCAATTACGGAAACAAAAGCCACTCTAAAATGCCACTTTAGTCACGACTGATTCATTCAGAGCGTACAGAGCACAGCTGTTGCATTCCCATTTACAGATGTACGGTAGAAAAGAGAGTCAACAGCAGCAGTTTTAGCTGTAGAATCAGCCGCTGGGGTTTCAACTGTGTGCTGCGGAGAGACGGGAACAAAGGGAAAATAACAAAATATATCACATTTCTCAAACTCACACCTCCCACCGAGTACAATTTGCTCGCAGAGTAATTTGCAGTAATGGTTATTTATGATGGGAGGCGGCTGTAAAGTTTCTTTTCAGTCTCTGGAATCAGCCAGTGAAAAGAGCGCAACATTTACAGGTTATTACCAACCATAATGGTCGAATGCTGTTCCTGCAACAACAACAAAAAAAAAGTTTCAGATCCAAACAGGTGCTGAAGCTTTTTTTGCTCCAGATTTTGAGATGTATGGAGGTGGACAGAGAACAGCAACGTGTTTTGGAGGTGCAGTCCTGCAGGGCTTGACACTGCTCATCACATAACCTTCAAAATCTCACACTCCCGTCAACAACACCTGCAGGAAAGAAAATTCACTTTCACTTTAATGTCTCAGTTGTTAATCATGTAGAGCAAATGGAGATTTTTTTATTTTTAAGCTTTCAAAAGACTTTTTTTTTCTTCTGAAAAAAACTGCACCAGACATTAAAGGGGTCATATGATGCGATTTCAAGTTTTCCTTTCTCTTTGGAGTGTTACAAGCTGATTGTGCATAGATAAGATCCCTGAAGTTGCAAAGACTAAAGTCTCAAAACCAAAGAGATACTCTTTATCAAAGTTAAGACTCTGCCACGCCCCCCTAAAACGGCTCATTCTAACACGCCCCCACATATCTACCACACTATATGGAAATATTTGCATAATGCCGCCCAAATGAGCACGCAAAGAAAGAAGGCGTGGTTTCAGTAACCGCAGTTAGTGTTGAAGCAGCCATGTCAGGGAGACGCTGTGTGTTTCAGTGCAAAAGCAAAAGCACTTTATTTGGCCTTCCGAAAGTAGATGCATTTAGGAATCTTTAAGATTACTTACAACAGAACAGCAATGCATTTTATGGACGACCATTTCGTGAACCTAGGAGAGGAGGTAATTCTGACTTTGCTATGACAATCTGGCGCTTCTGAATCAGCTACTGTTTTGTTATTAGTTTAAGTATTTGCGATTGACTGTTCAAATGCGGAGTTTTGCGCATCGTGAAGGAGGGGGCTTTGTAGAAAACGAAGCGTTTGAGAGAGGCGGGGCATAGAGGACCTACAATAATGTACAGTATTTGAAAAATAATGTGTTTTTTGAACATTAAAGCATGTCAACATATTCTGTTACACCAAATACACAAAATAATGATCTTTAAAAAAGCATCATATGACCCCTTTAAACATCCTTCTAGAGTTTCAGAAGAGATCTCAAATTGTGTTCAGATTTGCCAAGCACTCATTTCAATAATCAGTAAACTTTTGGCAGATACATTACACTATAATAGGAGAACCTACTTTATTATTATTATTGTAAGGTTCATTTAGTAGTTTTTTTTTTGTTGTTGTTGTTGTTTTTAGAGAGAAGGCCTGTCCAGGGACCTTAGATACAAATTAGCATTGTGCTAAAATCTCTATGTATGTACTATACATCTTTTTTCATTTTCTAATGCTGACTTTTTTTTTGTTTTTGTTATTGTACCTAAATAAAAAAAAAAGAGATTTCAAAATGAAGTCAAATATTTTCTTATATTTTCTAATATTTTATAGTTTTTTGTTATTTTAGTATCACTGATTTAGTTTTAATTTTAGTTATGTTTTATTCGTTTTTTTTGTAACTGTCTATATAGTTTTTATACATTTTTATTTCAGTTTTAATTATTTTAGTACATCAAGTCAAACTAAATGAGAAATGTTGCCTTCACAACTAACTAAAATAAAATCAGATTGCTTTTTTGTATTTTATTTCATTTAAAAAAATAATAATAATTTTTCAAATAATGAAAAATTATTTTTATGGTTTTAGTTATAGTTAACTAGCCATGCAAATGATATGAGCTGCTGCCCAGTTTTATATGGATGTGTTACCATGTGCAAAAGAAGCATGGTTAATTCCATAGTACATCAAGAAATAACAGTAAACACAAATGCAACTTCAGACATATTTGTACATTGTTTGTAAAACAACCCATACAATTTCCCAATTGTTTTGTTTTGCTTATTGAAGGAACTTGAGAAGAAACAGCTGAAACAAAGTTGAAATCAAAGTTGAAGTTAAGAAAAAACAATCATTGATCATGGAAGAAATCTCCTGGAAAAACTGGTGGAACTGTGGTAAAACGTGGAGAGAGAGAAAACACAGCATTTTAAGGTAAGCGGGATTAGCCAGCCTTCAGGTGGGTATTTGTTCTCTTTCTTTAGAGTATGAACTAGTTTCTTTACTTCACGCTTTCTTTTATTCACCCTCTTCCTGCTGCTTTGCCAAGATTGCTATGTAATTATGGTGTTTCTTTTTGCAGGTATGACTTATCTGTGTGGATAATCAGCTCCATGGTGATCACAAACAACTTTGACATTCTATTTCACATCCTGATTTCTAACATAACCGATGACGCTTGTTTGTTTGCTACGGCTAGCATCATTATGAATATTGGAGTCAGTGATTTGACCCCTACATATCTATTATGATCTGATGTTTTCTGTCTTTCATTCAGTCATTTTAATGAAAGGGACCCAATATGACAAGCTTCTTCCAGTTTAATGGTACACTGAGTCACAGGAACACCAACTTATTCTCCTTATCTGAATAAATGAACACAAGCTGGCTGTATGACAGAAGATGAGGTGAAGACCAGCTTTAAGAAACAGATTTAAGGAAACGTGGCTTCGAGGTTAGTGCACATGCTCCAACATATTTGAGCTGTGGTTCTCATATGGGCGATAGAAGTTCAAATCCAGTTTCTCCATAATTTACAATATCTTTCTCCACAATATTATGACTGTAAAAAGGATGAAAGGAGCAGATCATAACATTCAGTACAAGTGTGAGTACATTTTTTCATAGCAAATGCTTGGAACAAGTCATTTATGTAGACTAAATAAGTTCTCTCATTTATGTATTAAATTCATGCAAATTTACAAACAAAAGTCATCTGTAAGTTAGGATGGTGAGTCAGAAACATGGTAATTTATAGATTTAGGAAGCTCAGGAGACTTGAGACCCATTCACACCGAGAACATTAACTATTAAGATAACAATATAATGATAATTAAATTAGCGCCCACATCAATGCATGATAATATTCTGTTTATTATAAGCGTGGGCTGCAGTTTTGCTGTCTTCAAATACTTGAGCTCTTTAAAGCAAGAAGGATTGTGATTGGCTGTCAGTGATTTTATTGTTGGTCAACTGGAAAAAAAATGTTTGAAAGTGATTCCAACAAAATTTCTTTCTGTCATTATTGCTATAGTTGCGGTGTGTGTAACGAGGGAGGTGTGATGACAAAGTGGGGATCCAATTGCAAGGCTTTAAAGGGGTCATATGATGCTTTTTTAAAGATCATTATTTGGTGTATTTGGTGTAACAGAATAT
>NW_015664206.1:376756-378922 GCF_001515625.1 Sinocyclocheilus rhinocerous | reverse complement strand
ATTCAATCACCAGCGATGACAGAGAGTGTGTGTGCTATTCTTATAGTCCTACTAATGTGAGACAGCTGTGAACTGATGATGAGATCTGATGAGAGACAGGTGATGCACTTGATGAGTCCGGGCAAAGGATTATGGGAAATGGAGTCCTGAGTGAATGGCAAGGTACAGAATGGAGTGCCCTCTAGAGGAGCTCATGGGCACTCCAGCTGGAGATCATGACAGTGTGGACTTAACTATTCTCACAGAATTAGAATGATTATTAAAACTTGATAGTTATCTTTATAAATATAGTTATTGTACTTGGTGTGAACGGGCCTTTATTGTAGTTCTCTGCTGAATTATCAGCTTTGTGGGATGTTTCCCTTAAAATCCTTGAGGAAATTTAAAATAGACACAAATGAGACAATAGTTGACATACAGTAAAAGTATAGAGCTATAAAATTAACGTGGCATAGCTCAGATAATATATTCTTGAAAGATTTTGATGAGAAATGCTAGAGTTCATTCCTAAAAGGCTGTGAGATTTTTCCTGGTGAAAGTCAAAAAGAATATAAATGTATTTTAGTGGACTCGGCGCAGTATGATTTCGGTCGTCCTTTATAGCTCTCAGTTAAACCATAACCTTTCAGCCTCCTGTTGCTGGACAATTATTTCCTTGATTTCTCATCCTCGTCGACAGCAGACCTGTTTCAGGACCGACCGCTGTGCCTTCGTTTGCAGCCATTCCTATTTAAATCCCCTCCCTGGCAATTAATCACTCTCTTAATTGGATCTGTGCATCTTAATTGCAAAGACCCTCTTGGTTAGTTTCAATCTGTGACTCTGATGTAGAAGGAAGGAGGTTTTAATTAAAGACTTGGGTTTGCAAAAGGCAAGATACCAGAGATACCCCACTGTTTTCCTTCACCGCGGGACCTTCTCTACCCCACGCTCTCTGTGATAGATGACAGCAAACTTGTCAAGACACGCTGTCAGGGATTTTTTGTAAGTGTGATTTGTAAGCGTGCATGTTTTCTGCAGAACTACAGGGATGAAATGTTATCTCAAGTGATTTATGCTATGAAAGTAGAAGCGTTGTGGTCTTTTTGGCAGTGACTGATGTGGGAACCGTCTTAGTAATCCTGACATCAAGAACAGAAGACACTGAGCACTCTGGGTATTTGTGTGGCCATATCCTGCAGCACCATTTGGGAATATTCATAATCCTGATGAATGTTTCAACCTAGCAAAACACTGAGCTGTTACTCTCCTCAAAAGAACTTAGCAACTAGAGATAGCAACTTTTTTTTGCAACAAGTGGTGTAGTTATTGCTCATTTAAGGATAGCGATTTGAACAGCCCACTATAGCAACTGCATTCTAGTAACATTAATTTCCTAAAAACCACTCACTATGACTTAGTAATTACATTTTAATACACATATAACTACATATTTACACTCTATATTGTATACTCTCATACTGTATATATATTTTTGTCAGGACAAGCTGATTTTTATATGTTTACTTTTATTTTACTTAATATTTTCACTGGCCCCATCACAAAAAATATATATATTTTTTTTTTTACACTCTATATGTATACGTTCATATATATTTTTGTCAGGACAAATTCATTTTAATATTTTTACATTTACTAAATATTTTCACTGGCCCCACCACAAATACAGTATATATATATCCAGTTTTTATATTTGATAGAAATATTAATTTTTAAAAATGCTAAAGTTTTATGTAAAAAAAAAATTCTATACAGTCATGGCCAAAAATATCGGCACCCTTGGTAAATATGATCAAAGAAGGCTGTGAAAATGAATCTGCATTGTTAATCCTTTTGATCTTTTATTTAAAAAATTCACACAAATCTAATCTCCATGATGGTGCTTCTCCTCTTCAGTTCACCACACTCATCTTCTACAGGGTTCAGGTCAGGGAACTGGAATGGCCATAGCAGAAGCTTGTTTTGTGCCCAGTGACCCATTTTTGTGTTGTTTTTGAGGTTTGTTTTTGGATTATTGTCCGGTTGGATTGGATGAATCTGATAAGATTTCTAACAGAGTCAGTCACTTCTTGATTTTTTTATCTGTTGGTATTTGATAGAATCCATGATGCCATGTGTCTAAACAAGATGTCCAGGACCTCCAGCAGAAATATAGGCCCACAACAT
>NW_015664206.1:370713-375709 GCF_001515625.1 Sinocyclocheilus rhinocerous | reverse complement strand
CTGACCATAGAACCCAGTCCTGTTTGAAGTTCCAGTAGTGTCTGGCAAATTAATATGCTGGAGTTTGTTTTTGGATGAGCTAGGAGAATTTTTCTTGAAACCCTCCCAAACATGTGGTTGATATAGGTGCTGTTTGACCATTTTTTTTAAGGTTTTCTGACCCCGAGACTCAACTATTTTCTGCAATTCTCCAGCTGTGGTCCTTGGAGAGTCTTTAGCCACTCAAACTCTCCTCCTCACCGTGCACTAGGGCGATATAGACACATGTCCTCTTTCAGGCAGTTTCGTAACATTTTATGTTGATTGGAAATTCTTAATTATTGCCCTGATGGTGGAAATGGGAATTTGCACTGCTCTAGCTCTTTTCTTAAAGCCACTTCACTAATTTGTGAAGCTCAATTATCTTTTGCTACACATCAGAACTATATTCTTTGGTTTTTCTCATTGTGATGGATGATTAAGGGAATTTGGGCTTCGTTTTCCCTTCTGTTTATATTCCTGTGAAACAGGAAGCCATGGCTGGATAAAATCATGTTCATAATCCCAATATGAATGGGAATATACTTAACAGATATTTTACTCATAAGAATTTCTAGGGGTGCCAATAATTGTGTCCAACGTGTATTTGAGAAAAACATTTATTTCATAATGAGATTTCCCCCCATTTTAAATTCTTATTCTATATATTTTTTAAATAACAGATCAAAAGGATTAACAATGCAGATTAATTTTCGCAGCCTTCTTTGATCATATTTACCAAGGGTGCCAATATTTTTGGCCATGACTGTATATATAATAATACGAAATGGAAAAAAAAAAACAGTAAGCTGGAAATTTTAGTTATTGTAACTTCATAATTACGATGCAAAACATTACTGTACTGAAACTGTGTGATAGTGACTGGTTTGTTTGGTTGGTTTTCAACATATTCTTAAATCAGCAGAATTTGCAAATATACACATAATAGATCAAATATGCACACAATACATAGAAAACATCACAGTGTAAGGCATAAAAATGAATGTAAAATTTAATGCACTGGTGATGATAACTAGACCATACCTCTCTTACCATCCTTATTGTACCTTTTTATAGTGTACAGGTAAGTATTTATGGTCTTATGGTCTAATAATCAACATCAGTGATGATCAAGTACATTTGTTTTTATGCTTTGCAACTTGTTTAAATATTGTTGTTTTGCCAATTCTGACACAAGGTAAATTTATCAAGCTGAATGACAGAGATTAGGTTTTGTTGTTATGTTAAAGTCTGACAGTTTTGGAGTCATGATTGATAAATGACTAATGTTTTGCACTGTAGGCTATGCCATCAGTTTCCAGCACAGTGTTACATTATAACTTAACATTTCTTGCTATTATTGCAGATAGAATAGGACAAAAATTACTTGTTGTAAAGTGTCTTTTCAGTGTTGATAAACTATTGCATAAATATAGTTTTTGATACTGTTACAGTTTTATTTATTTGTTTGTTTGTTTCTATTTTTTTATTATTGTGAAAATAAAAATGCAAGGCAATAACTTCCCTATAAAAAACCCTATTGTTGCCCAAAATAACAAGTCCCTGATACCAATAGTGAACGTCTCGATTAGCATATATTTTTGTGTCACTGACAGTGCATTAATTGTAGGGGAAGTCCCTGGGGAAGAGCCGGGTTAAGTGCCCTAATCAAGTGTACAATAGCTAGAAGGCAGAACTGACATCTTAATAATACTTTGGTTTCATGGGTCACTCCTTCTCACAAATGATCCCATGACCTTTATAGCAGAAGCACTAATCCTGAAGCATTACTGTGTGCGTACAGTGGTGGGGCTTTCCAAATCATTGTCTAGAGCTGGACGGCAGACACAAGCAAGGGATTTTAAGATTGACAGTGGAGCGGAGCAAGCAGTGAGGAAAAAATAAAAACATGATGTCTAACACAAATTGCAAGCTGGAATGAAAAGTTAAATAAAAAAATTCATATGTCATTATTTATTCACCCTCATGTCATTCCAAACCTGAACACTGTTGAACGCAACAGGAGCAACAACAATTCAGAGACCATGATTGTCAAGCTACCAAAAGTACACTCTCAGAATAAAAGGTACAAAAGTTGTTTACACCCAAAGGGTGCATATTACTACCCAAAGTGTACATATTAGTACCTTAATGGTACATGGTAGTGCCTTTTGAAAGGATACCACTCCAGAGAGAACTTTTGTACCTTCTATTCCATAAAGTGTACAGAAAAAGGCCTGAAAACGCGGAATTTAGAATGCGATTTGAGAGCTGTAGCAGAGAGGAAGATTTTCAGTGAATCCCTGCATTAATTTCACACAGCAAATGCATTTTGCACGACTACAGCGTGAGTAAATGATGACCGAGCTCTCATTTCTGTGTACAGAGATCTGGCATTCAACACGTTCCATTACTGGTCGGGTGGTAAGTTCACAAAATCAGATGACGAGAGAAAGTTCTGTGTTCCCCGTGGAACTCTCTGCACATATACGGTTGCTATTGGAAACAGAGGCTTGGCAGAGCTCTGGCGGGTGTAAAGTGATCTCGGCCGCTCCAGTTTAAAGCACATAAATCCAGGGCGAGACCTTCACTGTCAAACATCAAAACTAAAATCAATACTGCTTTCATTTCTATCCACCTTATTTTGAACATACGAGCGGGTTTCCGATATCATTAGATTCCAGTTCATTAAGATGTACAAAAACAGCATGATATTGCAAACTGGTATATAATTTTATTATATTTCTTCTAATTATTTACCTATAGGGGCTAATGAATCAAAGTCTCATGCATTCACAGAAAAAAAGCACTTTTTGTTGCATAATAAAGTGGATTATTTTCTGTTTATATGTAGTAGAGGAATTGTGCTCATTGTAAATAGTGGAAATCATTTTTTTTCCCTATTAAATATTTAGATAATCAAGAGTGTTGCATTTAAAAGTCTCATTAAATGTTCTGCAGAATGACCATCAAAGGAGTTAGAAGCCGTCGAGCACTTTTTTTTTCCAAAGGCAGGCGAAAGTCTCTAAGGTCTGCACGGGGACACTTTGGCAGTGTGTTTGCTTATCAGCAACATGAAGCAGCTTTTCTAATGCTGTCAGCTGTCATGCGTGTTACTCACAGCTTGTCTTTGCGGGTTCACAGCTGTGGAGAGGCCCATATTGCATCTAGAGCAAAACGAGAAAAGAAAAAGTGAGACCGGAAGAAGCATGGAAACACAAAATTGGCATAGAAATGAGCAATGTCATCTAAGAAAACTGAAGAGAATGATATGTGAAGTGAGTTTCAGTTCTGATAGCAATGGAAATAAACTTGCACAATGAAGAAGCATGTGACATGTATGTGCAAGAGATTCAATTTGTTCTTGAGATCTGTACATGGTTGAATAAGTGTGCATGTCTGAGAGCATTTATAGTCGAACAGTGCCCTCTTTTGGTTTGAAGAAACAACATGTTGAAGAACAGGACAATCGGCTCATTGATCACAAACATCTGCTGCCCTCTGCTGTCAGGATCTAATGCACTTTACTCTGCAAATACTGATGTGCGAAATAAAAAGTTTTTATTTATTTGTGAAATAGCAATCATATCAAACTAAATCACATTGAGGACATTGTTTATATTACTGCGAAGACAAACATCACTATTACGCCTTTCCCATATTTGACTATATTAATGTTTAAAGTAATATTATTAGTTCACCCAAAAATGAAAATTCACAATTTACTCATCCAGACCTGTATCTCTGCAAAACACAATATATATTTTGAAGAACACTTGAGTCCAAGCAACACTGGACCCCATTGACACTGAGGGGACAATAATTAGAAATGGCCAAATTGTCCCTCGACATTGTCCCTTGTATTTGACAAAAAGTTTTAATAATATGTACATTTTTAGGCTGGTCTGCCTCAGCGGTCTACGTGTTTAAATGATTGAGATGACCAATCCAATCAAACAAGGTGGGCTTTACTGTTTAATGGGGAGCATCTGTTTTTAACAGTGAAAAAGGGTGTGAGGTAAGATGTGAATACCTAAACAATTTGACAACTTTTACGATATAAATGTTAGACAGTAGTAGCCTATACAGGGATGCAAACTACTTACCCCTTATTTGTTTATTTATTTATTGTCAAATTTTGTTGTTTTGAATTGAAAATATATGCTGCCATTTACATGATTGATATAATTCATAATTGACAAGACGATAAGTCTTTTTCCTTTTTGCTTTTCTTAACAGATTAAGCAAACGAATAATAGTCATTGCACTGGGCATCCTCCTTTTGTCAGATTTCTTGATTGATTGATTTACATGATAGTGCTGTAAGCTTTCTGTATATGTTTATCTGCTACACTTTATATAATTCCATGCATTTTAAAATTACATATAAACATCTGCATAACATATAACATCCACCAGGACAAGGAAGACTTGATTAAGACATTAATATAAATTGGGGGGCCCTGGAGGGCCGGTGTCCTGCAGAGTTTAGCTCCAACCTGCCTCAACACACCTGCCTGGAAGTTTCTAGTATGCCTAGTAGTGATGGGACGATTGATACCGAGGCTCCGACGCAGTTTTCAAAGCACTATTGTATCACACACTGTGCCGATGCTTGTATCGAAATGATAATACCACGTGATTGATGACGTTTGAAGCTTCGAACGTCATGTAGTATCGGAAGGTCGGGACAGCTTTGAAAAAAATCGGCGCTTCGCATGACTCTTGTGTTTGATTTTACATTGACTTGGTTGTGTGTGTGTACACTTATTTGGGATTCAGTAGAATAGTTTAGAATAACCTCAACACCAGACAGACACTGAACGCACGTCACACCTCTATTGCATTGTATCATGTTCTAGCTGGGGTCTCAGAGACCCCGAACAGCTCACCCAAAATATTTTTGCTACTACTCACGTCAATTATTAATTATAATCACACACTTGTATATTTTATATTATTGATCAATATGTGAATC
>NW_015664206.1:362765-369729 GCF_001515625.1 Sinocyclocheilus rhinocerous | reverse complement strand
CGAGGCTCCGATGCTCCGACGCAGTTTTCAAAGCACTATTGTATCACACACTGTGCCGATGCTTGTATCAAAATGACAATACCACGTGATTGATAACGTTTGAAGCTTCGAACGTCATGCAGTATCGGAAGGTCGGGACAGCTGGTTTGAAAAAAATCGGCGCTTCGCTTGACTCTTGTGTTTGACTTTACTGACTTGGTTGTGTGTGTGTGTGTACACTTATTTGGGATTCAGTAGAATAGTTTAGAATAACCTCAACACCAGACAGACACTGAACGCACGTCACACCTCTATTGCATTGTATCATGTTCTAGCTGGGGTCTCAGAGACCCCGAACAGCTCACCCAAAATATTTTTGCTACTACTCACGTCAATTATTAATTATAATCACACACTTGTGTATTTTATATTATTGATCAATATGTGAATCCATTGACCGGACTACGCATGACACGAGTTGGCGCCGGTTGGCACAGATTAAAAACTTTTTCAAACCATCCTCTGCTCCGCGTTGTTTCGTTAGATAGGCTGGAGAAACCGAGTCTGACCACCAGATGTCGCTAATGCGCACTGTGTTAAAAAGCTTCGAGTAATGAACCGTTTTTCGGCACAATTTGATGAAAGCCTCAAACGGCTCAGAAAGCCTCGGTTTCCCATCACTAATGCATGGACACCGGCCCTCCAAGACCGATTTTAGAGACCCCTGATTAAAAAAAAAAAAATCAACATGTAATACCAGATGTGTCCACTAGATGTAGGCAGAGTTCAACAATTGTGAAGTGCGCCGTTAAATTATTAACAGCCTACACAGGCGATACCAATACATAGCCTTGTCATATATGTTGTTATGTATAATATTTTCATAACTTACTCCTTTAGTCTTCGTATATTAAGGTGGTTATATTATTATCGTTTCGTGAGGGACAGTAATTCCATACTATTCCATGCAATTTTCCATGCTATGTGACTAGTCAGATACAAAAGTAGTAGAAGTAGTAGTAATAGTAATCATAACAACAACAATGATAATAATAATAATCGTATGAGCACATTTCAATTTTAATAACCATTATTCACATTTTTCTTCGTTGGATTAATAGAGTACTTTAATGATTTGATAAGGGACATAGCAGAATTATTTCGTTTCATTATTATTATAAATCGTATTCACAATTTCCCTCTTGGCATCATTAAAGTATATTTATCTATAAGAGCGAACCATCCATGATTTATGAGAAATTTGTTCTATAATGCGAGACTTCTGTGAAAGTAATAGCGCTAGGCCAGTGCACAATATTCCCTCAGAAATATTCCCTCAGAATGAGCGACACGCCCCGGCAGTGAGCGCTCTCAGAATGCCTGCCTGACTCCAATAGCCTGACTTGTGCCGTCGACCAAACATGACAGTTCCTGTTATCCGCCTCCTCTCTCCTGCTCCCGCCTCCTCTCCCTGTCAATCATCCGTAGCAGTGTGGAATCATCTAGTGTGCGCGCACGCAGCTGAAGTAGGAGGAGACGCTGCTGTCATCTGCAAAAAAAGTGGCATAATCCATTTTTAAAGGCAACTGGCTTTTTTTTTTCTTTCCAGGAATTTTATCTTTCTACAAGTGTTGTGACTGAGCGCTCCCGTGATATAAAACGACACAAAAGGGAATGTTTTTGACATTATTCAGTTACTGGTTGTGAGGTAGTGACGCTTCATTCACCCGATCGGACAGCGATTCCTCCTTTTCTGAGGAGGAATCTGTTTTTCCTCCATTTGAAGGGGTGGATAAGGCTGGAGAGGGGGTAAATAGGAAAAGTGGATGTCGCGACTGTGCGATCTGTCCCGTTTTCACCGGGACCCGTGTTGGTGGTGAGCCGCCGCGGAGCTGTTGTGGGAGTGTCGCACGCACGCGAGGATAGTTTGCCCTGGATTTTTCAATCATTTGCGAGATACGGCTCCCGGACCTCCTCCTCGTCGTCGTCGACGCTGCCTTCCCTTCCTCATCCTCCCGGTTTTTTCTTCCTCTCTTACCTCCGTGATTTTGCCGCGGTCCGCACGCGGGGTAGAAGCTCGCGCTCACCTCGAGAGGATTGAACGCAGCGCGCGAGGCCCCCCGGCCCCTCCCCCACTCTCAAACCCACTTCAGATCATCTCCTCACCCCCCTTCTCATTTTTCCCCTTCATTTTCTTGATATTTTTCCTCAGAGGAGGAGGATTGCGGGGACTATTTCATTTTTACCAACCTTCTTCCCAGCGGCCACCCGAACCAAGTGATATTTTTGTGTTTTTTCCTCGTTTCTGAAGCCCCGACGAGGCCGGGCTGTGTACAGTAAAGCAGTGGGGATGACTTTAGAGTCGATGATGGCCTGCTGCCTGAGCGAAGAGGCCAAGGAGTCGAAACGAATCAACGCCGAAATCGATAAGCAACTGCGTCGGGACAAACGCGACGCGAGACGGGAGTTGAAGCTGCTCCTGCTCGGTACGAGAACCGCCGTTGCCGCCGCCGTTAAACTCACTCATACACATAAATATACAGTCAGTCGACAGGTTTCGCTGTGGTTTTCAGCGGTGACTTGTGGTACTAAACACGCCACCTCCGTTTTATCGCGGTGGCGGTTTTCTAAAGTAGGTTTGAGGTGTTTGCGGTTAATGATTCTTTTTTTTTTTTAATCCAAGTGAATTGTTTGCAGGCTATCAACGGTAGCGAATATGCTAGGCGTTAGCGCGTTAGCATATGCGGGTCGAATACTGGACAGGGCCTGGCATGCAACAGCACACAAATCTCAGCATGCTCTCTGTTGTGTGTAACTTACATGCATGTACGTGTATACCAGAGGTCTGCTTTTAGGCGAAATGGTTGTATACTGGCTGGTTTGTTTTTCTAGCTGTCAGTTTTTGACCCAAGTGGTCTGTTGTATGATAATGCATGTTGCATGCCGTTTGATAGAGCTAGAGAGGAATGTGTGCAATGGAGAATGACTGTACTGTATGGCAGAGTTGCTTTGCACAGTGTCAGTAAGTGCAAATTAAGTGACAATGGTTTGTGTAACTGCATGAATCCTGTTGGATTACAGTATTCAAATCGTAGGTAAATCAGGCTGAGGTTTGTCAGTTGAGCGTTTGTTGCTTTAGTGAAGGGAAGTATAAATGCTTTTTAGTTGGTGCAGATGATGTTTTCCCTTGATAATCTTGACAAGTTAATGAGAAAAAAAAAAGCAATTAGTATGCAAGTATCAGCCTTGAGTACAAAGCATCAATCAACGGATGCATCTTTGGAGCAATACTATGTCAGTCTGTGCCACCTGTCAAATTTGGGTCATCTCTGCACTTTTACCATTTATTCCTGGGTTGAATTATCTCAAAATGGTGGACAGTTATTGCCTTATGAGGGCGTGATTGCTCTGCACACTGGACTCTGGTTACTCCCAAGGAAGGAGAATTGGATGTTTTATCAAGCTGTGAAGTTTGGTTGCTGTTCTGTCTATGACTCGGTGAGTTTGTAAGCAGTGATATCTGACACGGACAGCCTTCATTCATTTCCTATTAGTTAGGACTGTTTTTCCACTTGAAACCACAAAATGAGCTGCTCGTATTAAAATGGATCATACAGTAGGATGAAACAATGAGCTGATGACAAAGTCAGATAGGGAGAGATGGACAGAAGTGTGGGTTTTGGTGAGATGAAGTCCAAATGATCCTCGCTAAACTCCGCCCACCTTGGTTACGGTTTTCAACTCAGAGAAGCTTTAAAGAACTTCATATTGGAAAGAACTTGATTTCCACGAACAATATGAATTCTTTTCAGTAAAATGTTTTTGTTCTTTTCTGATGTTACACATCTATAGATGCACGTTTGATGCAGAAACGTAAACCAAAGATATCTGTTGTTATCTATATCACAGAAGACTTTAGTTGACTGGTAAGCATTTGTGCAGTTTCTGTGGTTTTTAAATTAAGTTAATGTGTCATTCATGAGCATGTTTTACTGAAAATGTTAAGAGAAATTTCCAAGAGGTTTCTAGGATGTTCTGTGACGCTAACCAGGGGAACGCAGTGTAAGGAAGGGTCATTTGACTTAAACATTCTGTTTGACATTGGTGAACCTGTATGCAAGATTATTTTACCTTTCTTTGAAGTTGTCACCACCCAAGCTTGTCAACGCAACCCGAGCTTTGCATAAGCGTTCTTGAACTCTGGATAGGAACATGAGCACTTCTGTAACAGTGAATGATTCTGAGGACACAGTGGCTCCTATGTGGATCTGTGACCTCTGTGAAAATACACAAGATTGACCTCTACCGCTATGAGAGAATTAATAAGTAAAAGTTCTCTCCCTGTCGCTATCCCTGTGCCACCAAAGGAAGTATATATAAAAAAGCAGCTTGTTGGTGCTCAGTCATCCTATTAATGGCCCATCCTAAATAAGTTAAAACTGTCAGCCTAACTCTGGATAAGTCTTGGCTAGTCTGGATTAGCCAAGACCTTAATAGGCTTTGTGAACACATATTTGCTCCATTGCTGATACCGTAGCTGCTTTGTGTTAACCAGCATCTCACTCTGTAAAAACAGCTTAGTCTAGATCAGTGATCCTCAAATCTGGCTCGCGGGATCCACTTTCCTGCAGAGTTTAGCTCCAACCCTAATCAAACAACTATACCTGTGATTTTCTAATGATCCAGAAGACACTGATTAGCAAACTCGGGTGTGTTTGATTAGGGTTGGAGCTAAACTCTGCAGGAAAGTGGATCCCGCGAGCCAGATTTGAGGATCACTGGTCTAGATGGTTAAGTTTTGACAAATTGTGGCTATTAGTAGGACTGGGCGATATTTCAGGTATTCACAATGTATATGCAATGATTTTTGGCCATTAATTCTGCGATCTTGTCTTATGGTTTGGATGTAGTGTAGTTAATGCTGCTCAATGTGAAAGCACACACGTGATGGAGATTTACCGCTGATTACAGAACCGGCTTTACTGATAAGATGCGCGTTAAATATCGCATGCGATTTATCGTGCAGCCCTATATGAGAGCATTGTCTCTGTGGCAATATTCATGTGCTAAAATGTTTGATGGTAAATATTGCTGCTTATGTGTTATTTTGGTTCATCATTCTGTTAATTTAGTGAAAATTGATATGCAGAACATGCCTTTCCACTGTATTGTATGTCTTGCATTACATATTGTGAATTTAATTGACTACAGTGACTCTTTGGTCAAAATTATGGTTTCTCTGATTGAAAAAGGGGGCAAAATTCTGAAATATTTTTTTAAATATATTTTATGCTATATGGCCCAGTCCTAGTTATTTCATATTTAGCAGTAGTATGTTAATGTTTAGTATATTTTAAGTATATGAAATCCATATGGTAGCTGCACTTTTGAAAGTTTTGTTAAAACAAAAAATGTCTATATTATGTATTTGTCAGATGCTTTTATCCAAAGCTGCACTGATTGCATATAAGATTTTTCTTTAACATTTTTCTTAGTTCATACATTCCCTGGGAATCAAACCCGTGACCTTGGCGTTGCCAGCGCTCAGATCTACCTGTACTCAAACAGTAGAGCATGGCGGTAACAAAACCAAGGTCATGGGTTCGATTCCCAGTGAATGCATGAACTTAGGGCTGCACAATTAATCGAATTTCTAATCGCGATTACAATTATAGATGCCACAATTACATAATCGTTCAAAGCGGCAATTAATCGTTCAAAGTCCACTTATGTTATTCTGCGTGCTTAAGATGCGTTTTTTTCTTTCTACATGTTATCTTAAGGGTTTTCCCCATTATTAAAATGTTTATTTTAGTATAACATTATAATACCATTAGACTTGTGCCGGTATTCGGTAATGCGATATATCACGGTAATGAATATGCACGATATTGTTATCGTGGGCACTTCTAAATACCGTGAATAATTATATATTACAAATTATTCAGAATTTTGAATGCATTTTAAGAATACTTTTCCCATAAACTGGTCAAAATGCACAACACCGCCGTATGCTGCATGAAAGATGCGTGCGCACTCTGATGTAAACAAGCGCGGACGAGAAGCACATGGCGGAGAAGAATGACAAAACACAGAACAAACAAACAAAAACAATAGAAGAATCGCGGAGCTCAGTGTCCTGGCTGCCATTTGCGGCGCCATCGTGTGATTATGGCGATGGCCATTAATTAAGTTAATTCATTAGTTAACATAAACTGCCAATGAAAAATTCTTCTGAACATACGAGAATCCATAAAACATTATTAGACTGTTTTCCAAGGCTGCATGATATATTAAGCCCGTTTAAAAATCATAATTAAGCATAACTGAATTCACAAACGCTACAATTTAATTAAATAATTATATGTGATGCAGTTATAGGCGTGTAGGTTACGTATGTGCATCTCACAGCGGCTCCGTGCAATCTGTGCATGTTGTTGTGAGTTTGGGTTTATTATAACGTTCATCTGGGAGCGCAACGTGCTCCATTTCAACAGATTTGTAAGGTAAATCATTTATAAATCTACGCAAACACAGGAGAATACATCGCATGTCCACATATTCATTAAATTACAGTGGCTATAGCATTTCTGTCGTAAAGAAATGGCCAGATATTAAAGATTAAGTGGACATTTGAATTAAATGATGCTTGGTCAATATTAAAGGGGTCATATAATGTTGCTAAAAATAACATTATTTTATGTATTTGGTGTAATGAAATGCGTTTATCGGTCTGAAAAGCGAGGTGTGCTCTGATTGGCCAGCTATCCAAATTGCTGTTCAATGACTTTTCCAGGTTTTTCATGACCGTACGAAACCTAATGTGATGATTGGGTGCGGTTATCTAAATCAGACAAAAATACAGGTGTGAGTGGATAAATTATTTGAAGCTGCTGATTCGGGTCACGTTTTAGCTCATCCGCACATCACTACTTTAGTCTTTGCAACTTTAGGGATCTTATCTATTCATGAACAGCTTGTAACA
>NW_015664206.1:359552-362665 GCF_001515625.1 Sinocyclocheilus rhinocerous | reverse complement strand
TGATTGGTTATTGGTTTGTGACGTAGCAAACCGAGGGCTGTTTCAAACCGTATTTCTGGGTCAGCCTTTGGGAAACTACAGTTTTAAGGAGAAAATACTCGGCAATGGTGTTGATTAATAGATTGGCACATTGTCATATTAAAAGGCATATTAAAAACACCATATAGACAAATAAACAAAATAAAAAACTTGATTTTCACTACAGGGGGACTTTAAGCCTTCTTTCTTTGCGTGAACATTTGGGCAGCATTATGCAAATCTTCCCACATGGTGACGTAGACATGTGGGGGTGTTTAAACAAGGCGTTTTAGGACAAAAATACAGGTGTGAGTGGATAAATTATTTGAAGCTGCTGATTCGGGTCACGTTTTAGCTCATCCGCACATCACTACTTTAGTCTTTGCAACTTTAGGGATCTTATCTATTCATGAACAGCTTGTAACACTCCAAAGAGAAAGGAAAACTTGAAATCGCATCATATGACCCCTTTAAATACCACTACATAGGCCTATGTTTGTCACATCATTATAAGTGTTTGATCACCACATTTGAGTTATCATTGCCAAAAATGTGTTTGTGTATATATATATATATTCTGTTTATGTAGGCTATATACTGTATTCTATATACAGTACCAGTCAAAAGTTTGGACACAAGAATGAGAAGTGTGTCCAAATTTTTCACTATACTGTACTATAATATAGCCTACACATAAAGAATATCGGCCAATATATCGGTATCAGTCTTTTTTTACTCCCTAATATCGGTATCGGCATCGGCCCCCAAAAAACCCATATCGGTCGGGCTCTAGCCCCCGATTTACATAAATGCGTCTATTCTACCTTTTGAATCGAAATCTGGATATGTTATTTCATTCACAATGTGAGATATTAAATCATTTCAAATTTACAGAGAAGCCTCATATTTTCTGTATGACCTCTGAAAACAAAATAATCTTGTGTTTTTGGCCTTTAACCGACCTTACCAGTAGTACAGAAGCTCAGTCCTGCTTCTGGTGATGTAACTGACTGTAAAGGTTAGTTAGCCCCATAAAGAACATGGGAAACAGGATATGATGCCATCATGGACTTCTGTTTTTAATAAATAAGAATTTGGAAATGTTAAAATATGCTAGTCCACTTTCCTGCAATCCATGCATCTTTAAGGTTTGTATTTAGTGTATTAAGAGGTTAGTCTGTGTCGTTTAGCTTCTCGGATATCCTCAGAAGTCTTTGGCTCTACACATTCAAAAGTTTGGTAGCAACAAAACATCTATGCATATGCACTACTTAGTAGTGCAACCGTTTCATTTAAGCATGATTGCTCATTTAAGAAATTTCAGAGATTCCTAATTATGTAATCAAGAAGCATTCAAAAATATGCTGCACCTTGCTGTCATTTGGGAACCAAGTATGAGATCTTCACCATGTTGTAATCTCATACATGCTTCCAGTTATGGAAATGTTCTCCTGATGATATAATCATACTGTTTACAGCGTGTTTTATGAACCACAGAGATGCTTTCACCCATGCAACTTTTAATAAATTGACAAGTATGTTGTAATGGATTTAATGGATTGTTCATTATTGTATGTATTGCTATCATATGGGTGATTGAAACGGTAAAGAGTTTGTTTTATCCAGCTTCTTGATGGCTTTGTTTGACAGGGCCATGACTTCCTGCCAGTGCCATTCATTTTGTCGCTCGCTTCACTGAGCTGGCTGCTCCACCCTTTCCCACTGTCCATGAGGTCTGTGTTGCCCCGGGTCTGCCCTGAAGCCCTTATCAGGCTATGGAAGGGCCACGCACACTAGGCCTTGTCGCTGTCTGTACTTGGTCAAAACAGATTAAAGCTAGAATTTGCCCCCCAAAATTAAGTATCCTATATTGGAATGGACAGTATTGTAGAAGTGATTCTTGTCTTTAACTGGTGCAGAGGTTCTTGCTCTCTGCTGCATATTGTTCTTGCTAGTTAATGGTTTGAGGTGAGCTGTTGTATAAGGGTCTCTGGTGACGTACTAGCACTATTCTGGCTTCAACCTTGAAGATTTCATAAGGATGAGTTAAAGTGCCCCTATTATGCCTTTTCGAATATTACCTTTCATGCAGTGTGTCATGTAGCTGTATATGATCATAAACTATCTGCAAAGTTGTGAAGCCGACAGTGCACGATAAATAAAGTTTATCTAAAAAAAGAGTCTGCTCGCAATTGCCTAAACGAGTCGTCAGGAATTCGAATCTTATTCTGTTACGGCTGTACGTCATGAAGTAACACATTCGCATAATGTCCGCCCACGTTCTACGTCGCCAACTTGCCTGCCCACAAACACAGTAAAATTTCTGTGTGGTTAACACCATGTCGAGAAGACGCTGTATCCTACACTGTGAGAGTAAATTTGTTTTATCACATCTTATAATTACCACAAACTTGTTAATGGGGTCATATGATGCTACATGCACTTTTACAAGTTGTTTGAACAGAAATGTGTGTAAGCAGTGTGTGTACACAATAGGGATGGGCGATATGGGCTTAAAAATATATCACAATATTTCTGGTATTTATTACGATAACAATATCAATGACGATAATTCAGGGAATCCTGTTTCTTTTAAGAAAAGTATTATCTTTCCTATTTTTACCCAAAATAGAGTGAGCATTAATGAGTTCACACGTAATGTAAAGACTGTTTAATTCATACTGGAAGCCGGAGGGCGCTCTTGCACAGAAACTCCACATATCCATAGCAGAAGAAATACTACTGACGATGCTCCAGGAAGGTATCCAGTTATCGCTGAATAAAACGCACAACAGAGATAGAGACATTTTAACTGATGAAACTTGAGGAAAATAAACATACGATTGCACAAAATATATGGTTTATCTGTGTTCTTCAATCTTGGGTATTTTTATAAGGAAAGTATATTTATAATGCAATGTTAATCAACATGGCCTTTATCACTGTATATAATACTATCATTCTGTAATATGAAACCACGTCTGGTCACAAAAAGAAGTATTTCAAACACTCGACTATGTTAAGTTAATTTGGAGAAAAAGCATGTCAATAAATTATATCTTTGTTGGACAACAGGTTTGTAAACAGGCTCATAC